>NC_048571.1:6056194-6116194 GCF_013265735.2 Oncorhynchus mykiss | reverse complement strand
ATATTTTATTTTTTTTGTTTTTTTCGATGTACTTTACTCAAACCAGTGAATATCACTTATTATAAATGAGATCATTAACTATCAGCTCTTGGAATATCCAGGGCCTATACTCTTCACATTTTGGTTATAAAACAACTAATCCAGAATTGATTAAAAACATCAAGGGACAGGACATCATAATCCTACTGGAAACATGGTGTCGTGGAGACATAGATACTCAGTGTCCCTCAGGCTATAGAGAAAGTTTACTACCATCAATCAAACATAAAAATATTAAACGGGGCCGAGACTCAGGTGGAATCATCATTTGGCATAAGCAGGACTTAGCACTGAATGAAATGAAAAAAGGTACCACTCACATTTGGCTAAAACTTAACAAAGGTACAATCTATTGTGACAATGATGTATACATATGTGCAGCTTATGCTCCTCCTTCAGATTCATCATATTATGATGATCAGTTTTTTGACAATCTCCAGACAGAAATCATTACATTTCAGGCGCAGGGTAAAGTGCTTCTTTGTGGAGATTTCAATGCAAGAACAGGTTCTGAGCCTGACTACACTGATGCGGGAGGTAACCACCACATATTTGGACACCCCTCCTTGTACAGTAGCCCTATTATAAATAATAGAAACAGTCCTGACCAAATACTGAACAAAAATGGAAAAGAGTTAGTACATCTCTGTCGAGCCTTAGGCCTGTACATGCTTAATGGTAGAATCAGAGGGGACTCTTTAGGTCAGTTTACTTACTGCTCAGCTCTTGGGACAAGTGTAGTCGATTATGCCATCACTGACATTGACCCCTCCTCCATTAGTGCATTCACTGTCAGACCACAGACACCATTGTCAGATCACAGTCAGATCAATGTGTTTCTGAAGAAATTAACTGGCAATATTCATTCAAAAAAACAGCCCAATAAACTTTACAACATAAACCAATCGTTCAGATGGGCTCCAAACAGTGCAGAGGCATTCATTGAAACATTGAACTCAAATGAAATGATGAACTCTATACAGTTTTTCAATAACTCACAGTACCAAAACAATAAAGATGGTGTCAATTCAGCTACCCAAAACATCAACTGCATATTCCAAAAAGCAGCATCGAAAGCAAATTTGAGAAAACCAAAGCAATGCAACATCAGAAGCAAAAATCAAAATGTTTCTGACAAATGGTTTGATAATGAATGTAAAACAATTAGAAAACACCTAAGACAAATGTCAAACAAAAAACATAAGCAGCAAAACAACCCAGAGCTACGATATGAATACTTTGAAACTCTGAAACAGTATAAACAAACACTGAAATGCAAGAAATTGAATTATACCAACAAGACACTTGATGAAATTGAAAACGCAATTGACCAAAATCAGTTCTGGGACATGTGGAACAATTTAAGCACAACAAAGCCACAAGAATTAGCCATACAAGATGTAGGAATTTGGAAAACTTACTTTGATAATCTATACAAAAACATCCCACAAAAAGACTTAAACCAGAACCAATTAGAAATTAAAGAAAAATTGAACATCCTGGAATCAGTCATTAAAAACAACCAAAATCCATTAGATTACCCAATAACCCAACAAGAACTAAATGAAAAGCTAAAATCTATTAAATCAAAAAAGGCTTGTGGTGTAGACAACATCAGAAATGAAATGCTGAAAAACAGCACACCTGAGTTGCAAAATGCTGTGCTTAAATTGTTCAACATGGTTTTAACTTCTGGCTACTTCCCTGATGTCTGGAACCAGGGGCTCATCTCCCCTATCCACAAAAGTGGAGACAAATCAGACCCCAATAATTACAGGGGAATTTGCGTCAACAGTAACTTGGGAAAGATTTTCTGTAGCATTTTGAATTCAAGAATTCAAACCTTTCTTCAAGAAAAAAATGTAATAAGTAAATGTCAAATTGGCTTTCTCCCTAACCATCGCACTACTGACCATATATACACCTTACACACACTAATTAATAAACACGTCCACCAAAAAAAAGAGGGCAAAATCTTTGCTTGCTTTATTGACTTTAAAAAAGCATTTGATTCGATTTGGCACGAAGGGCTATTCTACAAAATTCTACAAAGTGGGCTTGGTGGTAAGGTGTATGACTTAATAAAATGTATGTACACAGAAAATAAGTGTGCAATAAAAATCAAAAACCAAAGAACAGAATTTTTTTCACAATGTCGAGGTGTGAGACAAGGCTGCAATTTGAGTCCAAATCTTTTCAACATTTATATCAATGAATTAGCAGACATGTTGGACCAATCTCCAGCCCCAGGACTCACACTATTTGACACAGAGGTGAAATACCTGCTATATGCTGATGACTTGGTACTTCTATCACCAACCAAAGAAGGTCTTCAACAAAACATTAATATTCTGGAGCAATATTGCCATAATTGGGCCCTGGCAGTAAATTTCCAAAAAACTAAAATCATGATTTTCCAAAAAAAACCCAGATGTCAGAAACAAAAATGTAAATTCACCCTGAACAACACCTTAATTGAACACACAAAAAATTACACCTACCTTGGTCTGACCATATCTGCATCGGGAAACTTTAATATGGCAGTGAAGGCACTCAAAGAAAAAGCCCGCAGAGCAATGTATGCAATAAAAATGAAATTATTCAAAATCAACATCCCAATTAGAATTTGGACTAAAATATTTGACAGTGTAATCCTACCAATAGCACTTTATGGAAGTGAGGTTTGGGGGCCACTCAATAAACTGGATTTTAAAATGTGGGACAAACATCCAATTGAAACCCTACATGCAGAATTCTGTCGGAAAATTCTACAAGTCCAGAGAAATACACCAACTAATGCATGTAGGGCAGAATTGGGCCGTTTTCCAGTAATAATGAAAATACAGAAAAGATCATTAAAATTTTGGCTACATCTAAATTCAAGTCCAAATTCGAGTCTGCAATTTAAAGCACTTCAAGCCCAAGAGCTGAGCCCAGAAACGAGCCCTCTCAGTCAGCTGGTGTTGGACCTCACCAATCAAGCTGACACCAGCACTGCTTCAAAAGAAAGAATTCCAATAAACAAAATCATGAACCAATCAAAGGAATCATACTTACAATACTGGAAAAACGAAACAAAATCCCAAAGCCGACTAAATTGCTATCTGACCCTAAACAGAGAATATGAATTGGCTGATTATCTCTACTCTGTCAGAGATACGAAGCAGAGACAGATCCTTACCAAGTACAGGCTGAGTGACCACCGATTGGCAATAGAAACCGGCAGACATAAAAAGACATGGCTACCCAAAGAGGAGCGTGTATGTGGTCACTGCATGACAGGGGAGGTAGAGACAGAGATGCACTTTCTCCTTTACTGTGATAAATATTCCTCACAAAGAGATTCATTATTCACAGAAATGACTACATATATTCCACATTTTTACAAATTGAACCCAGAGGAAAAACTAAGAATACTCATGGGCGAAGGAGCAATGGCTCCTCTTGCAGCCAAATATGTATTTTCCTGCCATAGCCTGAGGGACACTGAATAATAACATCTGCATAGTAAACAGTAACTTACTTATTATTACTATTATTGTTATTACTATAATTATTAATGTTTACTGTAGACTGTTACCATTTTATTGTATTTATTTTTTTATTATTATTTACTACCATTTTATATTATTATTTGCTATCATTTACAATTTTGTTACAATGTATATTGTATACATTGTTGCTTTGGCAATATTGACACAATGTTTTTCATGCCAATAAAGCAGCTTGAATTTGAATTTGAATTTGAGAGACAGAGAGAGAGAGAGACAGAGAGAGAGACAGAGAGAGAGACAGACAGAGAGAGAGAGACAGACAGAGAGAGAGAGACAGACAGAGAGAGAGAGACAGAGAGAGAGAGAGACAGAGAGAGAGACAGAGAGAGAGACAGACAGAGAGAGAGAGACAGACAGAGAGAGAGAGACAGACAGAGAGAGAGAGACAGAGAGAGAGAGAGACAGAGAGAGAGACACAGAGAGAGAGAGAGACAGAGAGAGAGACAGAGAGAGAGACAGACAGAGAGAGAGAGACAGACAGAGAGAGAGAGACAGACAGAGAGAGAGAGACAGACAGAGAGAGAGAAACAGAGAGAGAGAGAGACAGAGAGAGAGACAGAGAGAGAGACAGACAGAGAGAGAGAGACAGACAGACAGAGAGACAGACAGACAGACCGACAGAGAGCGAGAGAGAGAGACAGAGAGAGAGACAGAGCGAGACAGAGAGAGACAGAGAAAGAGAGAGACAGACAGACAAAGAGAGACAGACAGACAGACCGACAGAGAGCGAGAGAGAGAGACAGAGAGAGAGACAGAGCGAGACAGAGAGAGACAGAGAAAGAGAGAGACAGACAGACAAAGAGAGACAGACAGAGAGCGAGCGAGACAGACAGAGACGGACAGACCGACAGAGAGTGAGAGAGAGTAAGAGAGAGAGAGAGTGAGTGAGAAAGACAGACAGACAGAGAGCGAGTGACAGACAGACAGAGCGAGAGACTGAAAGCATAGAACGATAACAGAAAAAGACAGAGACATGAGGCTGTATCACAACCGGCTGTGATTGGGAGTCCGATAGGGCGGCGCACAACTCACTTGTCTGGGTCTGGGTTTGGCCGGGGTAGGCCGTCATTGTAAATACGATTTTTTCTTAACTGACTTGCCTAGTTAAATAAAGGTTAATTCAAAAATGAAACCAGTCAATACTACTCACTAGTAGCCTGAGTGCCAGTGAGAGGCAGACTCTCCTGGTTCCCGCTGACAGCGTAGACCTCAACATTGTACTCTGTCTCGGGAGCCAGGCCAGTCAGGGTGAAGTGGCTCCTGGTCGGGGGCAGTCTCTCGTCCTTGGCCCTGCCTCCGCTGGTCATCTGGTAATGGATACGGTAGCCGGTGATCACGGCGCCGGGGGCCAGCCAGTGGATGGTGAAGGAGTTGGTCAGGACGTCAGCAAAGTCCAGGACAGTGGGAGAGTCCAGGGCTACGGAGGAGAAGAGAGACACACAGCCATGCTCTACATGATACACACGCTGTAGGCATACATATCACTTACTACATCCTGTAGGCATACATATCACTTACTACATCCTGTAGGCATACATATCACATCCTGTATGCATACATATCACTTACTACATCCTGTTTGCATACATATCACTTACTACATCCTGTAGGCATACATGTCACTTACTACATCCTGTAGGCATACATATCACATCCTGTATGCATACATATCACTTACTACATCCTGTATGCATACATTTCACTTACTACATCCTGTATGCATACATTTCACTTACTACATCCTGTATGCATACATTTCACTTACTACATCCTGTATGCATACATATCACTTACTACATCCTGTTGGCATACATATCACTTACTACATCCTGTATGCATACATATCACTTACTACATCCTGTTGGCATACATATCACTTACTACATCCTGTATGCATACATATCACTTACTACATCCTGTTGGCATACATATCACTTACTACATCCTGTATGCATACATATCACTTACTACATCCTGTATGCATACATATCACTGACAACATCCTGTAGGCATACATATCACTTACTACATCCTGGAGGCTTACACATCACTGACTACATCCTGTATGCATACATATAATTTACTATTTGTGCAAAAATACATGTGCGTTTATCTCTCTTTTGAAGACATTTAGCCTGACAAACTGTCCTGTGTCTGTCCATACTCACTTGTTCTCTGAGTGCCAGTGACTGGTGCACTTTCTCTCTCCTCGTAAACACACACCACGCTCACCCTGTACTCTGTGTTGGGCAGCAGGTCTGGAGGAGAGATGGACAGGAAAACACTTGTTAGTTACCTCCTAGTTAGTCCGACGCCACAACACACTGCATGAACCAGTGAGGTGTATGACACAATGGTAATAATACTGTTCTATTTAGTTCAGGGGTAGGTCATAGGTCATGATGATGTCACTCACTCTGCAGCAGGAAGGTGTTGGTGGCTCCGCCCACGTTGAGCTCCTTGACATCGTCGTCGTTGCTGCTGGGGTGGAAGCGGATGACGAAGCGTGTGATGTCACTGGGCGTGGGGACGTTGGGGACGGTCCAGCTGACCCTCATGTGATCGGGGCCCACCCCTCCAAAGTTCAGGTTGGTGGGGGCGGGGACGGCTGGGGTGGGAGAGGGGAGATAATTAGGATACTAACTAGGAAATTATGTGGTAACAATAGATACCTTTAACGAATTTAACTTGATTGCTTCTATTCCCAAGAAGACCAAAATTAAAGTATTTGATAATGATTCATTATTTTATGACAATTTTAACATGCAATGACCAGGTTATTACCATCTGACCAGGTAATGACCAGGTTATTACCATCTGACCAGGTAATGACCAGGTTATTACCATCTGACCACGTAATGACCAGGTTATTACCATCTGACCAGGCAATGACCATGTTATTACCATCTGACCAGGCAATGACCATGTTATTACCATCTGACCAGGTAATGACCAGGTTATTACCATCTGACCAGGTAATGACCAGGTTATTACCATCTGACCAGGTAATGACCAGGTTATTACCATCTGACCAGGTAATGACCAGGTTATTACCATCTGACCAGGTAATGACCAGGTTATTACCATCTGACCAGGTAATGGTCAGGTTATTACCACCTGACCAGGTAATGACCAGGTTATTACCATCTGACCAGGTAATGACCAGGTTATTACCATCTGACCAGGTAATGACCAGGTTATTACCACCTGACCAGGTAATGACCAGGTTATTACCACCTGACCAAGTAATGACCAGGTTATTACCACCTGACCAAGTAATGACCAGGTTATTACCATCTGACCAGGTAATGACCAGGTTATTACCATCTGACCAGGTAATGACCAGGTTATTACCATCTAACCAGGTAATGACCAGGTTATTACCATCTGACCAGGTAATGACCAGGTTATTACCATCTGACCAGGTAATGACCAGGTTATTACCATCTGACCAGGTAATGACCAGGTTATTACCATCTGACCAGGTAATGACCAGGTTATTACCATCTGACCAGGTAATGACCAGGTTATTACCATCTGACCAGGTAATGACCAGGTTATTACCATCTGACCAGGTAATGGCCAGGTTATTACCATCTGACCATGTAATGACCAGGTTATTACCATCTGACCACGTAATGACCAGGTTATTACCATCTGACCACGTAATGACCAGGTTATTACCATCTGACCATGTAATGCATAGCTGACTGTAAAGTAAAGCATAACCAACAGGTATTTACAATGAGAAGTAATATAAGAGCATGCCAAGGAGAGGGGAGCTCCACACAGTTACCTCCAGGCCTTCTGTGGCATGTCCAGATGGGACAAGTCAACCAGACAAGAGAGGACACATTAGAGAGCATGGCACGTATGAAAGAAAAACCTGGACGCAATCAACAATGACATTACTGCTACGATCAGAGAATATATCTACAACATGGTGAGTATGTAAGGTGAGTATGTAAGGTGAGTATGTAAGGTGAGTATGTAAGGTTTGTTGAGGCAGTATATTCAGTATTTAGCCTCTCTCATAGCCCACCCACCCACCCTGTCTAACGACCACCTCCCCTTGTAAAGTTGAAGGTTCAAATCACCAGTCTGGGTTTGCGTTCTGCGTGTGGCCGGCTCGCTCTCCCCTTCCTCCGTTATCGTAGTGACACTGATGTCATAATCCACACCGGGCTCCAGCCCGCGCACCGTATAATGGCCCGTCGACGAGTCCACCGTATCCATGATGATGGGCAAACTCTCGCCCGACGCCATAACCGTTACCCGGTAACTGGTGATGGCGGTGACGTTTACCAGGGTGGTCCAGCGCAGGCCCACAGTGGTGTCGGTGACGTCAACAAAGTCCAGGTCGTTTAGCTTGGGCACGTCTGAGAGGTTTGAGTGCAGAGCGAGGCGCAGGCAGAATAAGACATACAGACACAGAAACCATAGCAGACAGACAGAATCAAAGCAGATGAATGAACGTTCCTGGTGATGCATAGCCATACACAGTGGGACAGACAGCACAACACCCTGTAGCAGAACAACAGTAGCCATGCTGGTAAGAGTTAGATTATCAGACCCATAAATTACGTTGACTAGATCAATGACAGGAAAGGATGCTCATGGGTTTTCAGAGAAATGGTTTTTCAACCGGCATATTCAACTGATATCCTCAATGAATTAAGAGCTCTACCTTCTCCATGCATATCTTACAAACAAACAGCCATGGAACATAATTACAGTTCAGCCAATGACCATGTTAGCCTGGACAGTGTGCAATTGAGGCATCACAACGGACAAAAGACAAACATGTACTGCAATGGTAATTCAGAATGAACAACTGGGGATTTGTACTGAAATTAAGAGTGATTTTTAGGAATTATCCTTCAGTGAAAAGTGCTTTCAGCGTGATCAGCCGTGACAGTGTGTTTTGCTGGCAGGGAGATTCCGTACTTCAGAGAGAAGCCAGACTGGGAGGGGGAAGTTGGGCCTGTCCAGGTACCGGAGTGTGAGATGGGAATACATCGGAGTTGGGAACGGTGAATATAAGAAGGGGTGGCAGAAGTATCCAATCGTACTTCAACCTTTCCTGGCCACGGATTGAGAAGGAAAGCTATCCAATAAACTCACACACGCACACACACACACACACAGAGGTGTGCAACACACCATAGTGAACACACACACACATTCAAACACTCCCCTTAAAATCAACCAATAGCGAAGACAAAACCATTGAATGTGTGTATCTGTGTGTGTGTTTATGTGTTGAATCTGTGTTTAATGTGTTGTATCCCTGTGTGTGTGTGTGCGTGTTTGTGTTGAATATGTCTGTGTGTGTGTGTGTGTTTATGTGTTGTATCCCTGTGTGTTTGTGTTGAATCTGTCTGTGTGTCTGTGTGTGTGTGTGTGTGTTTGTGTTTAATCTGTGTCTGTGTTTATGTGTTGAATCTGTGTGTGTGTTTATATTTTTGTGTGTCTTTCTATCTGTCGGAGCAACAGAACCACCAGCTCCACAGCAAACAGACACTACCTGATCCAGAATCAGTCTAACCCTTCAACACAGCACAGCTCAACCTCAGCCCATGCTCAGGTCCACTGATCTGAAATCAGCTGTGTGTAGCTGGGTGAGACAGCCAGTCCTACCTTGGGTGACAGTGGTGGACACAGGGACACTCTCCAGGTTGTCTTTGACAGTGTAGACAGAGACGTTGTACTCCACTCCTGGACTCAGGTTCTCCAGGATTAACTGGTTCTGGACCGGCTGGACTAACTCCTCCAGGGAGTTTCCTCGCTTCCCATTGGTCGGGGTGCATGTCACTCTGTAGCCTGTGATGTCTGTAATAATAATAATAATAATAATAATAATAACAACAACAACAACCCAAATAACAATAATCATCCCAATAACAATAATACAATTATAATTTGGTGGGTGCTTGTATTTCATATATGTACAAGTACGAATTATACGCATGTGTGAATTGGAAATGTGTTTTTGCATATCCCATCTCCCCCTGAGACAACCTCAGAGAGTGGGGTCATGGCCAGGGTCTGTTGGGGGAGGGGACAGGAGGGCAGAGGAGACAGGGAAGTGAGCAGCCGAGTTAACCAACTTAGATCTGCCAGGATTTCATGGACGTACTTGTAACCATTCAAAAGAGAGAGACAGAGACACCGACAGAGAGAAGCCTTGTTCCTGCTGGCACAACGTTCTGAGGAAAGACAAGGTCCAGACAGAGTGATCCAGAGCCACAGTGAGCCTGTCCTGGATCCTGGGCCTTGGGCAGTGTGTCGGTGGTGTGGGCTGTAGGAGGGAGCAGAGTCAATATTTACCTGGCGTGTTGGCGCCGCCCCACAGGACAGTCAGCTCACCCGTGTCCGCGTTGGACTGCGTACTGAGGTCAGTGGGGGGAGACAGTTCTGGAGGGGAAGAAACATCACTTAAGTCTATACGTGGTAAAAGAACACCCTGTGGCACATTTAAAAAAAACACAGACTACCTTACATGGTTAAAGTAAAATGACTGCAGAAACCTAAAACAACTCATTACTCCCTAACTGTACAAAATCTATATAGATTAGTTTTTTACCCCAAAATGCCTGCAGCAACAACACGTCTTCCTTGGAAAAAGGCATTCTGACCTCAATAAAATAAATTGTTGACCGGAGTCTCTCTCTCTTTCTTGGTTACTTACGAGTGACAACGTTTTTAGTGATGGGGTTGCCGCGGTCACGTCCGTTGATAATGGGCTGTACACTGTAAGTGTACTCAGTCCCAGGGGTCAGGCCTGACACAGAGATACTTCCTGAGTCAGAGGTCACATCCCTGGGTGACTCTCCTCCCTGACTGGGTCTCACAGACAACCTGAAGCTGAACCTGCTGACCGGGGTCCAGGAGATGATGATGGAGGTGTCGGTCACATCAGTGGTGAAGCGAGGGGCATTACCCATCTTTGGGGCTGAGGGGAGGAGAGAGAGAGTGAGAGAGAGGGGGAGTGAGAGACAGCAAAAGAGGGAGAGAGAGAAAGAGAAACAGAAAAAAAGAGAGAGAGATGGGGGAGGTGGAGAGAGACAGAGGTGGTGGAGAGAGAGAGAGAGGGGGGTGGAGAGAGACAGAGGGGGGGGTGGAGAGAGACAGAGAGAGGGGGGTGGAGAGAGACAGAGGGGGGGGGGGGTGGAGAGAGACAGAGGGGGGTGGAAAGAGAGAGGGGGGTGGAGAGAGAGAGGGGAGTGGAGAGAGAGAGGGGGGTGGAGAGAGAGAGGGGGGTGGAGAGAGACAGAGGGGGTGTGGAGAGAGACAGAGGGGGTGTGGAGAGAGACAGAGGGGGGTGGAGAGAGAGAGGGGGGTGGAGAGAGACGGAGGGGGTGTGGAGAGAGACAGAGGGGGGTGGAGAGACAGAGGGGGGTGGAGAGACAGAGGGGGGTGGAGAGAATATAACATCAGTGTTTTTTCTTTTTTCTGCTTCATAATTAAAATAAACTCAAATCTGGAGTTGAATTGATCAATAACATTTAAACACCTTGCCACAAGCTCAGCAGAACAGAAGACGACAGTACTCAACAGAAGACTACAGTACTCAACAGAAGACTACAGTACTCAACAGAAGACTACAGTCCTCAACAGAAGACTACAGTCCTCAACAGAAGACTACAGTCCTCAACAGAAGACTACAGTACTCACAGGTGGTGAAGATGCCATTGACTTCCTCACTCAACACGTTGTCCTGCTCAGAGTGCAGTTTGACGGTGTAGTCTGTGTCGGGGCGGAGGCCTCGCAGAGGGAACTGGGTCTGACCGCCGGGGATTCTCTTCTGGGTTGGGCTGGAGCCTTCCACGCTCAGGAACAGACGGTAGCCGCTGATGCTAGCCCTGGGAGCCTCCCAGATCACTATCACACTGTCCTCGCCGATGTCAGTGAAACGCAGGTTGGTGGGGGCGTCGGGCTCTGACAGGGGTAACACACGTAGGGGTACAACCACAATATATATATAAGAATCTCAGTCTATCTGCAGGTTTGAAATGGACGACACTGCAGTCGGACTGCTCAGCATCACTGATCTACCAAACCTTCTCACATAGAGTAACGACTTAGAACGCGATGCACCTCGACTTACTCAAACGGATCCCCTCAACACGCTGTTAGTGTCTGCACATGTATACTCACTGGTGGCTCTCTCTCCCGTCAGCGGCTCGCTCTCCACTCCTCCGTTGATGGCGTAGATGTTGAAGCGGTACAGGGTTCCGGGCTGCAGGTGGGTGATCTCTGCGTACGTGTTGGCCGTCATGGGCAGCTGCAGGGGCCTCTGGGGCGTGTCACCGGGGGTAACGGGGGCGAAGGTCACGCGGTAACCCGACACCTCGCTGGGAGGGCCGGTCCAGGTGATGTAGATTTTCACGTCAGACACCTCGTAGAACTGAAGGTCGGTCGGGGAGCGGACTTCCTCTGTGGACAGGAAGTAGGAAGTGGTCCGTGAGTTGACTGAGGTCATCTTGTGTGTTGATGGCCTATTGCCTTGTGTTGCGGTGCAAGAAAGAAGGATTCAGATGAAGTTGAAACTATACGCTGATCTAAGGTCAGTGTTGGATTGTAATGTGAAACATACTTCTACTTTACCAGCTGAGAGGAAGTTGAAAAGACAATGCCAGACAGGAAATTGAAAATGGAGAAACTCTGCTGTCAAGATGAGAAGGATTTAGAGCTGAAGGGAGGATAAGACATCAACAAGAATGACTCAGATAGCGAGTGTGTGTGTTGTTTCTTTATGTGTGTGTCTGTGCCCGTGCAAGTGTGTGAGTCTGTATCTTTCTCATGTGAAAGTACTTATATCAGTGAGGGAGGTGAGAGAACCAGTCTGACAGGCCCAGTCCAGAACCAAACAGAGGAGAAACCCTACCCCAGGTTCCATCTGGCCCTACATGGCTAGCCCAGAGCCCTAGGCTCCTCCAAGCTCACACTCTACCAACTGTCACTCACAGCAGGGACTGACTCCACCCGAGAGAGAGAGAGAGAGACAGAAGCACTCCCCTAGAAGGTACAATGAAATGGCTCCATGGCTTCAAACTATAATTTTACTGCCTGGGGCCAACACTCTCAGAAGAAAAGATGCGATCTAGAACCTAAAAGGGTTCTTCGGCTGTCCCCATAGGAGAACCCTTTGAATAGGAATGTAGCTGTATAGGAAATGATTGATTCTAATGTTGGAAGGGTGATAAAGTGCATGCCAAAATCAACTCAAAGTCAGTTCAAACCAAGTCTGAGGTAGAAATGACTGCAAGCCAATTCAACTGGAGGACATTGGTCAATGGCCTATGCTCCTTATAGGAGCCATGGGCTGAAGTCAAGTAAGTCAAGTCTGATGTTGTGTTATGGTTAGAGGGTTAGGGTCATGTTTGGTTCTGTTGTTCTGTATGCTGTCCAGTTCTCTACCTGGTGCTGGCTCTCCGGCCGTGTTGACCTGGACGAAGATGGGCTCGCTCTCCTGGTTCTCCTCCACAGCGTAAATGCTGATGTTGTAGAGCAGGCCAGGTCGAAGGTCAACCAGGGTCACGGATGTCTCAGTGTCTGGGAGGATGAGCTCGGTGCTGCTGCCCTCTACTGACGGGGTGAAGACCAAACGGTAGCCTGTGATGGGGGCCTGGGGCTTGGACCAGCTGATGGAGATAGAGGTTTCTCCCACCTGGTTGATCTGATGTTCAGCAGGGGCATCAGGAGCTGAGGGGGGATAAGGAGCACTGGATTTGTATTTATTTATCTTTTATTTCACCTTTATTTAACCAGGTAGGCCAGTTGAGAACAAGTTCTCATTTACAATTGCGACCTGGCCAAGATAAAGCAAAGCAGTTCGACACATACAACAACACAGAGTTACACATGGAGTAAAACAAACATACAGTCAATAATACAGTAGAAACAAGTCTATATACGATGTGAGCAAATGAGGTGAGATAAGGGAGGTAAAGGCAAAAAAAGGCCATGATGGCGAAGTAAATACAATATAGCAAGTAAAACACTGGAATGGTAGATTTGCAGTGGAAGAATGTGCAGTAGAAATAAAAATAATTAGATTAGAGAACAGAAGAGGTCAATGTATTCCTGTCAGAGAGTGAATTATGATGGTGAAGGGTGAGGGTGATGAAAGGTGAGGGTTATGAAGGGTGAGGGTGATGAAAGGTGAGGGTTATGAAGGGTAAAGGGGATGAAAGGTGAGGGTTGTGAAAGGTGAGGGTTTTGAAGGGTGAGGGTGATGAAAGGTGAGGGTTATGAAGGGTAAAGGGGATGAAAGGTGAGGGTTATGAAAGGTGAGGGTGATGAAGGGTGAGGGTGATGAAAGATGAGGGTTATGAAGGGTAAAGGGGATGAAAGGTGAGGGTTATGAAAGGTGAGGGTTTTGAAGGGTGAGGGTGATGAAAGGTGAGGGTTATGAAGGGTGAGGGTTATGAAGGGCAAGGGTGATGAAAGGTGAGGGTGATGAAAGGTGAGGGTGATGAAGGGTGAGGGTGATGAAAGGTGAGGGTGATGAGGGGTAAAGGGGATGAAAGGTGAGGGTTATGAAGGGTGAGGGTGATGAAAGGTGAGGGTTATGAAGGGTAAAGGGGATGAAAGGTGAGGGTTATGAAAGGTGAGAGTGATGAAAGGTGAGGGTGATGAAGGGTGAGGGTGATGAAAGGTGAGGGTTATGAAGGGTAAAGGGGAAGAAAGGTGAGGGTTATGAAAGGTGAGGATGATGAAAGGTGAGGGTTATGAAGGGTGAGGGTGATGAAAGGTGAGGTTGATGAAGGGTGAGGATGATGAAAGGTGAGGGTTATGAAGGGTAAAGGGGATGAAAGGTGAGGGTGATAAAAGGTGAGGGTGATGAAAGGTGAGGTTATGAAGGGTGAGGGTGATGAAAGGTGAGGGTTATGAAGGGTAAAGGGGATGAAGAGTAAAGGTGATGAAGGGTGAGGGTTATGAAGGTTAAGGGGATGAAGAGTAACAGTGATGAAGGGTGAGGGTTATGAAAGGTAAAGGGGATGAAAGGTGAGGGTTATGAAGGGTGAGGGTTATGAAGGGTGAGGGTAATGAAGGGTAAAGGGGATGAAAGGTGAGGGTTATGAAAGGTGAGGGTGATGAAGGGTGAGGGTGATGAAAGGTGAGGGTGATGAAGGGTGAGGGTGATGAAAGGTGAGGGTTATGAAGGGTAAAGGGGATGAAAGGTGAGGGTTATGAAGGGTGAGGGTGATGAAAGGTGAGGGTTATGAAGGGTAAAGGGGATGAAAGGTGAGGGTTGTGAAAGGTGAGGGTTTTGAAGGGTGAGGGTGATGAAAGGTGAGGGTTATGAAAGGTAAAGGGGATGAAAGGTGAGGGTTATGAAAGGTGAGGGTGATGAAGGGTGAGGGTGATGAAAGATGAGGGTTATGAAGGGTAAAGGGGATGAAAGGTGAGGGTTATGAAAGGTGAGGGTTTTGAAGGGTGAGGGTGATGAAGGGTGAGGGTTATGAAGGGTGAGGGTTATGAAGGGCGAGGGTGATGAAAGGTGAGGGTGATGAAAGGTGAGGGTGATGAAAGGTGAGGGTGATGAAAGGTGAGGGTTATGAGGGGTAAAGGGGATGAAAGGTGAGGGTTATGAAGGGTGAGGGTGATGAAAGGTGAGGGTTATGAAGGGTAAAGGGGATGAAAGGTGAGGGTTATGAAAGGTGAGAGTGATGAAAGGTGAGGGTTATGAAGGGTGAGGGTGATGAAAGGTGAGGTTGATGAAGGGTGAGGGTGATGAAAGGTGAGGGTTATGAAGGGTAAAGGGGATGAAAGGTGAGGGTGATAAAAGGTGAGGGTGATGAAAGGTGAGGGTTATGAAGGGTGAGGGTGATGAAAGGTGAGGGTTATGAAGGGTAAAGGGGATGAAGAGTAAAGGTGATGAAGGGTGAGGGTTATGAAGGTTAAGGGGATGAAGAGTAACAGTGATGAAGGGTGAGGGTTATGAAAGGTAAAGGGGATGAAAGGTGAGGGTTATGAAGGGTGAGGGTTATGAAGGGTGAGGGTGATGAAAGGTGAGGGTTATGAAGGGTAAAGGGGATGAAAGGTGAGGGTTATGAAAGGTGAGGGTTATGAAAGGTGAGGGTAATGAAGGGTAAAGGGGATGAAAGGTGAGGGTTATGAAAGGTGAGGGTGATGAAGGGTGAGGGTGATGAAAGGTGAGGGTGATGAAGGGTGGGGGTGATGAAAGGTGAGGGTTATGAAGGGTAAAGGGGATGAAAGGTGAGGGTTATGAAGGGTGAGGGTGATGAAAGGTGAGGGTGATGAAGGGTGAGGGTGATGAAAGGTGAGGGTGATAAAAGGTGAGGGTTATGAAGGGTAAAGGGGATGAAGGGTGAGGGTGATGAAAGGTGAGGGTGATGAAAGGTGAGGGTGATGAAGGGTGAGGGTGATGAAAGGTGAGGGTTATGAAGGGTAAAGGGGATGAAAGGTGAGGGTTATGAAAGGTGAGGGTGATGAAAGGTGAGGGTTATGAAGGGTGAGGGTGATGAAAGGTCAGGGTGATGAAGGGTGAGGGTGATGAAAGGTGAGGGTTATGAAGGGTAAAGGGGATGAAAGGTGAGGGTTATGAAGGGTGAGGGTGATGAAAGGTGAGGGTGATGAAAGGTGAGGGTGATGAAGGGTAAAGGGGATGAAGAGTAAAGGTGATGAAGGGTGAGGGTTATGAAGGGTAAAGGGGATGAAGAGTAACGGTGATGAAGGGTGAGGGTTATGAAGGTTAAGGGGATGAAGAGTAACAGTGATGAAGGGTGAGGGTTATGAAGGGTGAGGGTTATGAAGGGTAAAAGGGATAAAGAGTAACGGTGATGAAGGGTGTGTGAAAGCTGGTATAATACCTGTGGTCTGAGAGGTGGTGAGGATGAGGGTGGGTTCTCCCTGAGGGGAAACCTCATACACGTTGACGTTGTATCTACGGCCAGGCAGGAGGTCACTGATGCTCACAGAGGTGGTGGTACGGGGCAGGTCTGATGGACAGAGACAATCAATCAATCAATTAAAACATCAATCAACCAATCGGGCTAGTAACCAATTAACACATTAACCAATCCACCAACTAACCAATAAAATAATGGTCTATACTGCAGGAGTAAGACTGGAATAAAATGGAAAACTCTTCTGGATGTTCTATGCTGCAGGAGTAAGACTGGAATAAACTGGAAAACTCTTCTGGATGGTCTATACTGCAGGAGTAAGACTGGAATAAACTGGAAAACTCTTCTGGATGGTCTATGCTGCAGGAGTAAGACTGGAATAAACTGGAAAACTCTTCTGGATGGTCTATGCTGCAGGAGTAAGACTGGAATAAACTGGAAAACTCTTCTGGATGGTCTAGGCTGCAGGAGTGAGACCGGAATAAACTGGAAAACTCTTCTGGATGGTCTATGCTGCAGGAGTAAGACTGGAATAAACTGGAAAACTCTTCTGGATGGTCTATACTGCAGGAGTAAGACTGGAATAAACTGGAAAACTCTTCTGGATGGTCAATGCTGCAGGAGTAAGACTGGAATAAACTGGAAAACTCTTCTGGATGGTCTATACTGCAGGAGTAAGACTGGAATAAACTGGAAAACTCTTCTGGATGGTCTATACTGCAGGAGTAAGACCGGAATAAACTGAAAAACTCTTCTGGATGGTCTATACTGCAGGGGTAAGACCGGAATAAACTGGAAAACTCTTCTGGGTGGTCTATACTGCAGGAGTAAGACTGGAATAAACTGGAAAACTATTCTGGATGGTCTATGCTGCAGGAGTAAGACTGGAAAAAACTGGAAAACTCTTCTGGATGGTCTATGCTGCAGGAGTAAGACCGGAATAAACTGGAAAACTCTTCTGGATGATCTATGCTGCAGGAGTAAGACTGGAATAAACTGGAAAACTCTTCTGGATGGTCTATGCTACAGGAGTAAGACCGGAATAAACTGGAAAACTCTTCTGGATGGTCTATGCTGCAGGAGTAAGACTGGAATAAACTGGAAAACTCTTCTGGATGGTCTATGCTGCAGGAGTAAGACTGGAATAAACTGGAAAACTCTTCTGGATGGTCTATGCTGCAGGAGTAAGACTGGAATAAACTGGAAAACTATTCTGGATGGTCTATGCTGCAGGAGTAAGACTGGAATAAACTGGAAAACTCTTCTGGATGGTCTATGCTGCAGGAGTTAGTCCAGTAAATGTTGGAGCTACTCACCCAGGACCTGCGGTTTGGCTCCGTCCTCACTCAGCTCATACTCCACTCTGAAGCCTGACACGGTGTCGGAGGCTGACACCCAGGAGATGATGAAGCTACTGGACGTGATCTCTGTCACCGACTCAGACGTGTCCACCACGGGAGGAGGCTGGGTCGTCTCACCCTCAGAGGTCACCCCAACTGGACAAGGGGGGGATAACACATTAATAAGACTTCATTAAGATTTGTAGGAGAGAAAAAGAGACAGGCTTGTGAAAGTGTATCTATATAGAGGAACCAAAGAGACGGACACAGTGGAATCAACGGTCGGTGTAACAGTAATACACCCAAAACACACCCAGTTGGGAGACTTACGGGAGCCGTAGGTGGTGGTGAAGTCAAAGCGGGTGACCTCGCGGCGTCCATAGCGCAGGATGCTGATCAGCTGACCCTCGTAGGTAATACCTGGCCGCAGACCAGCGATGGTGTACGAGTTCAGGTTACCTGGGATGGTGGCCTCTCTCCAGGGGGCGCGGGTGTTTTTCTACCAGGGGTCAAAGGGCAGAGAACAGAAGGGAGAGGTCAGGGAGTGAACTTCAAAGATAGCAAGGGTCAAAGTGCTGAATACATCATGGTGATACGAACCAATTTCTATCTGACGTACTGTATATATATATATACACACACATTACTTCAGATACAAATGGGTACAAATATATATATATATTTAACCTACAGTGTCAGGACTATGAATGAATGAGATGATATGGAATGAAAAACGGTGGGCAACATTCAGAGTCTGCACTACTAAGACTCATTCCAACACTCTCTCCAAGCCCAGCCTATGGCCAATGTGGTCACTGGCATTGACTCTCTGGCACCCTGTCTCTCTGCCCCTCCCTGCTTCTGGGGACATTCAACTTGGCTTGGGACGATTGGAAAACTACAGATTCTTCACAACGAGAGAAAGAGAAAGAGAAAGAGAAAGAGAAAGAGAAAGAGAAAGAGAGAAGGAATAGAGGACCCCCATCCAAAACATACAAACCACTACCACTTAGCAGGAAATATGTTTGAATGAAATAAGGGGTAACAGCTTGGCAGATCAGGGCCTCTTCAGAGAGAGTGTGAGACGAGAGGAAACTGGATTTTTCCTTTAGGAGAGAAACACACAGCATTTGTACTGTAGCTGGATGTTGAGGGTCGTTTGTGACCGTCCGATATCATTTGGATCTATGTGTATGTGAGTGTGTGTTTTTCAGGCGAGTTCAAGAACCCCCCCACAACCTTGTTTTTCTGTGCTCAAAACCTGTCCTCTTCTTCAGAGTTGACACACAGACAACTAAATGTTGCAACCTCCTGTTTGGGCACTGGTTTACTCATTACTTTTCAGCAACACTTTCAGGAATGGAATAGGAACATCCACTTCAAGTGATTCAGGATTTTTTTTAAAGAACGTCGTGAAAAACAGTACCTGGAATAACTTGTTTCCACTTTGGATATCGGATAATTAAAAACAGGTATACTTCAAGAGAGTATGTTCAACTCTTGTGGTACTGCTTCCTATGAGACAGTCAGTCCACCTCTAGTGGCATAGGGCTTCAAGGGCTATCGAGTGTTGCAGCGGTCTAAGGCACTGCCTCGCAGTGCTAGAGGCGTCATGACAGACTCAGGTTTGATCCTGGGCTGTATCACAACCGGCCGGGATCGGGAGTCCCATAGGGCGGTGCACAATTGGCCGAGCGCTGTGAAGGGGTAGGCCGTCACTGTAAATAAGACTTTATTCTTAACTGATTTGCCTAGTTAAATAAAATAGTGTGGCTGCACTACCACCAATGACCAGTGTCTAGGATGAGCAGTAGAGAGCCACTTACCACTCTCCACTTGAGGATATACTGGGTGATGTGTGAGGAGGCTGGGGCGTTCCACTGGATGGGGTGGGAGTCAGGCTGCTTCCCTGCCTCTGTGATAATCACCTGGACTGGGCGGTGGCCACCTGGGGAGAGAGGAGGAGGAGGAGGAAGAAGAGAGAGTATCTTTTATTAGAAGTCTGTAGTCTACGATCAAGCCAAATGTCACAGACAAGATGGTACTGAACAAATGCTACGTATTCTTCTTGAACAACTTTATATTAAGGTTCTGTAAATAAACACACAATTGTTAAAAGTCACATTTGCTTTTCAGTGTCAATTGGTTCACTGTTCACACCAGACAGACCTGGTGTGACCAAAAAAGGTCCTAGACTAACTTGTCAGTACAGTGGATTGGATGGAAACTAGTCCGAACCAGAAGTCGCTCCACTCTCTGGTCTCAACCAACTATGACACCCACTGGGCCTGTAAATCACTAGGTGTCTTCAGTGTCTGAAATCGCACCAGGGCAATATGTCCACCCCCACTCACTCACATTCACTCACACACACCATACATACAAACACCTCCCTGTCACAGGTGAGCAACTCGCAGCAACAGCAAGGAGTCATTTGACCTGCACTCTTAAGGTCCCTGGCCTGCACCAAACATAACTCTAAACAATCAAAACATACATTTATTCCTCTGTATCTGTAACAGGCCACATGGGAAAACTAGGGCAGGATAACAGGGTGCAGGATTCAGAACTTAGACTGGGGTCAAAGTGTTTCAGAACACTGCATCAAAGTGGCCAGTTGGTAACTCCTGGTTGGTGTGGTCTGAACACAGCTCAGCTGAGCTTTTCTGATTGCCACCGTCACCTATAGAGCACTGGCTCAGTGCAGGACGAGCCAGTGCTGTGAGGGGCCTCTTAGGAGGTGGAGTTGGGACTGTTTCACCCAAAGCGTGTTACCACCCAGTGGATTGAGAGAGAGACAGGAAGTGTGCGCAGGTAATTAAGTCCCCCAACCTCTCGGCCCTCCCTGCCCAGCTGGGTAGAACAACAATACTCAGCCTCTCAGTAGGGGAGAGCCAACAAAGACCTCCGAAACTACAAAGACCCACAGAGGGAGGGGGGGGGGGGGGGGAAGGTGGACGGACGCACCCCTCTCCATTTGCTCCACATCAACGTTTAGCAGTCCCCTCCCCCCTCCCTGCAGAGGTGGTGAAGGGGTGACACACCGCCCCCTCGTTTCATTTGAAAGGGCCTTTCGATAGAGGGGGGATTGAGGGTATTTAAAGGAGGGAGTGAATGGGAGAGTTAAAAAGAAGAGCTGACAACGAATAACTCCCAGCAGGTGTCCCAAGCGTAAAGAGAAGGGGGTGGGCATAGACGGCGAGGGAGGGGTAATGTCAACACCCCACTGAAGACAGCCCTGACCTGGGTTAACTGCCCAGAGGACACACTCAGACAGTTCCACTTATGCTTCACTGGTCACACTTCTGTTAGCCAATCAGACTTCTCTCCTTACCTGGGAAGGTCTGCTGTGGCTCGCAGCTCATCTCACCAATACCGTTGCCGTAGCAATAGCAGCGGTAGAGGACTTGGTGGATGGTTTTGTCCCAGGTCTCTCCAATCTGATAGAACGCCCTGCTCTCAGGCTCCTGGCATTGGTCTGGAGGGAGAGAGAGAGGAGAGAGATAAACTCTCATATCTACTGGGTGAAATACCACAGTGTGACATCACAGCAGCAAGATTTGTGACCTGTTTCCAAAAGAAAAGGGCAACCAGTGAAGAACAAACACCATTGTAAATACAACCTATATTTATGTTTATTTATTTTCCCTTTTGTACTTTAACTATTTTCACATAATATGACAGTTGTAATGTCTTTATTCCTTTGTAACTTTTGTGAGTGTAATGTTTACTGTACATGTATTATTTATTTCACTTTTGTTATCTATTTCACTTGCTTTGGCAAAGTAAACATATGTTTCCAATGCCAATAAAGCCCTTACATTTAAATTAAATGGAGAGAGGAGGGGAGAGAGAGACAGAGAGAGAGAGAGGAGGGGAGAGAGAGACAGAGAGAGACAGAGAGAGGAGGGGAGAGAGAGACAGAGAGAGAGAGAGAGAGAGGAGGGGAGAGAGAGACAGAGAGAGAGAGAGAGAGAGACAGAGAGAGGAGGGGAGAGAGAGACAGAGAGAGGAGGGGAGAGAGAGACAGAGAGAGAGAGAGGAGGGGAGAGAGAGACAGAGAGAGGAGGGGAGAGAGAGACAGAGAGAGGAGGGGAGAGAGAGACAGAGAGAGACAGAGGACGGGAGAGAGAGAGAGACAGAGAGAGGAGGGGAAGGAAAGTGATTCAAATTCCTGCTGCCAAAGATCTCTTTAGAATTTCAGCCTCCTCTTGGATAGAACGGGCCAGAGGTGTGATAAGGCTTTATTGAAGCTCTGAAGAGAAACCAGAGAGAAACTCACCGATGGCGTCGCACTTCCAGCGCCCGCGTCCCTGTCCATAGCAGGTGCAATTCATCATGTAGCCCTGGTCATGGAGCTTGGTGAAGGTCTGGCTCACCTCATAGGTCAGCCCATCCACAATGCACTGGTCTGGGGTACGAAGGAGACAAGATGTTTTAATAATGTACTGGTCTGGAGGAGGAAGGAGACAATGGGTTTTAATGATGCACTGGTCTGGAGGAGGAAGGAGACAATGGGTTTTAATGATGTACTGGTCTGGGGTACGAAGGAGACAAGGGGTTTTAATGATGTACTGGTCTGGAGGAGGAAGGAGACAAGGGGTTTTAATGATGTACTGGTCTGGAGGAGGAAGGAGACAAGGGGTTTTAATGATGTACTGGTCTGGAGGAGGAAGGAGACAAGGGGTTTTAATGATGTACTGGTCTGGGGTACGAAGGAGACAAGGGGTTTTAATGATGTACTGGTCTGGAGGAGGAAGGAGACAAGGGGTTTTAATGATGTACTGGTCTGGGGTACGAAGGAGACAAGGGGTTTTAATTATGTACCGGTCTGGAGGAGGAAGGAGACAAGGGGTTCTAATGATGTACTGGTCTGGGGTACGAAGGAGACAAGGGGTTTTAATGATGTACTGGTCTGGAGGAGGAAGGAGACAAGGGGTTTTAATGATGTACTGGTCTGGAGGAGGAAGGAGACATGGGGTTTTAATGATGTACTGGTCTGGAGGAGGAAGGAGACAAAGGGTTTTAATGATGTACTGGTCTGGGGTACGAAGGAGACAAGGGGTTTTAATGATGTACTGGTCTGGAGGAGGAAGGAGACAAGGGGTTTTAATGATGTACTGGTCTGGAGGATGGAGAGGAGACAAGGGGTTCTAATGATGTACTGGTCTGGGGTACGAAGGAGACAAGGGGTTTTAATGATGTACTGGTCTGGAGGAAGGAGAGGAGACAAGGGGTTTTAATGATGTACTGGTCTGGGGTAGGAAGGAGAGGAGACAAGGGGTTTTAATGATGTACTGGTCTGGGGTACGAAGGAGACAAGGGGTTCTAATGATGTACTGGTCTGGAGGAAGGAGACAAGGGGTTTTAATGATGTACTGGTCTGGGGTACGAAGGAGACAAGGGGTTTTAATGATGTACTGGTCTGGAGGAAGGAGAGGAGACAAGGGGTTCTAATGATGTACTGGTCTGGGGTATGAAGGAGACAAGGGGTTTTAATGATGTACTGGTCTGGAGGAAGGAGAGGAGACAAGGGGTTTTAATGATGTACTGGTCTGGGGTAGGAAGGAGAGGAGACAAGGGGTTCTAATGATGTACTGGTCTGGGGTACGAAGGAGACAAGGGGTTCTAATGATGTACTGGTCTGGGGTAGGAAGGAGAGGAGACAAGGGGTTCTAATGATGTACTGGTCTGGAGGATGGAGAGGAGACAAGGGGTTCTAATGATGTACTGGTCTGGGGTACGAAGGAGACAAGGGGTTTTAATGATGTACTGGTCTGGAGGAAGGAGAGGAGACAAGGGGTTTTAATGATGTACTGGTCTGGGGTAGGAAGGAGAGGAGACAAGGGGTTTTAATGATGTACTGGTCTGGGGTACGAAGGAGACAAGGGGTTCTAATGATGTACTGGTCTGGAGGAAGGAGACAAGGGGTTTTAATGATGTACTGGTCTGGGGTACGAAGGAGACAAGGGGTTTTAATGATGTACTGGTCTGGAGGAAGGAGAGGAGACAAGGGGTTCTAATGATGTACTGGTCTGGGGTATGAAGGAGACAAGGGGTTTTAATGATGTACTGGTCTGGAGGAAGGAGAGGAGACAAGGGGTTTTAATGATGTACTGGTCTGGGGTAGGAAGGAGAGGAGACAAGGGGTTCTAATGATGTACTGGTCTGGGGTACGAAGGAGACAAGGGGTTCTAATGATGTACTGGTCTGGGGTAGGAAGGAGAGGAGACAAGGGGTTCTAATGATGTACTGGTCTGGAGTAGGAAGGAGAGGAGACAAGGGGTTTTAATGATGTACTGGTCTGGGGTAGGAAGGAGAGGAGACAAGGGGTTTTAATGGTGTACTGGTCTGGGGTAGGAAGGAGACAAGGGGTTTTAATGGTGTACTGGTCTGGAGGAAGGAGAGGAGACAAGGGGTTTTAATGATGTACTGGTCTGGGGTAGGAAGGAGACAAGGGGTTTTAATGATGTACTGGTCTGGAGGAAGGAGAGGAGACAAGGGGTTTTAATGATGTACTGGTCTGGAGGAAGGAGAGGAGACAAGGGGTTTTAATGATGTACTGGTCTGGAGGAAGGAGAGGAGACAAGGGGTTTTAATGGTGTACTGGTCTGGAGGAGGAAGGAGACAAGGGGTTTTAATGATGTACTGGTCTTCCAGTTGTCAAGGCTACTGGGTCTAGAACCAGGTAATGACAGTACAACTCCTATGACTGTTGTCTAACAACACATAAGAGAACAGGTGCTAGTAAGGCGGTAAGACCTTTGAGTTGGGAGTAGGCGATGCAGCTCCACTCTCCACGGTTGTTGCCCAAGCAGGTACACTGCATCATGTGACCCAGGACATCGTGGCGTTTGTCCCACTGGTCTCCCACACGGTACATGACCCCGTCGTTGGTGGTGCAGGCCTCCTCGTGGGCTGGACGGAGGAAGAGAGGGGTCAGTGAGGGGCTGTGTGTGCGTGTGTAGGTGGCATGGATAATCTCTTTTGGAACTGAGACAGATTTAGTTTCCAGACAGACTCTGGACCCATGCCAGGGTGTGGGTCCTATCCTCTGCCCAGTGGAGCCAAGAGTCATTCATAATCATTCTAACAGGCTCTTATAGAGGCATTACTCAGCCCTCTTCATGGCCGCCCCCCCTCACTTAATAGCTTTTAAAGACCAACTCATTAACTGCCCATTGAACCTCTGACGGCTCTGTAGACCGTAAGTAACCCTTTCAGTTAAACAGTCATTCTTACCATCTGTAAGGGCAACATCACATAACTTGATAAGACCTCTGTCAAATAGAGGAATTCAGTGAATGTTAAAGACATTAGCCCACCAGACCTTCCCACGCCCACCATACAGAGCATGAATGACCTTTCAAAAGAGCGATCTTACCTAACAATAGTCTTGTTTGCATGCCAGTAAAGATGGGTTAGTCAATGTGCCTGACTGCTACTGTGATTGTTTATTGTTTGGTGTGAGGGCCTGAGACAGGAAGAGACATGTGAATTGACAAATCACACACACACTCACCAGCCATGGGGCAGAATCCGTAGCGCTGCTCTCCTTCGTAGTTGGTTGTGGTACCGCACCACCTCATGCCGTCGCGGCGCCCATCGGCGGTACAGTCAGTGTAGTTACGCCCGTTGTAGAGGAAGGGGAACTGGCACAGGGCACCATTGGAGTTACCCCCTCGGGTCGACACCAGGGCTACAGAGCAGATCAAACTTTCAACAGTTAGATATGCTGCTATCTATCTTGCTAGCTACAGTATATATCTATCTATCTATCCATCTATCCACCCACCCATCCACCTCCCTCCCTCCCAGACTCACAGTTCTTCTCGGTACAGAAGGAGTACTGCTGGTCTCTATGGTAGTCAGAGGTGGTGCTGCACCACAGCTGTCCATCAGTACGTCCCTCTGAGGTACAGGAGTAGTAGGTCTTATCCATGAACACAAAGGGGAACACACAGGCCTGGCCTTCTGAGTTCCCACCGTACACCTGGCTCTGGCCCTCTGGAGGGTAGGGAGAGAGAAGGGGAGGCAGGTTTAGACCAAGTTAGGTGAGTTGAGACAGGTTTAGACCAGGTTAGATGAGGTGAGACAGGTTTAGACCAAGTTAGATGAGGTGAGACAGGTTTAGACCAGGTTAGATGAGGTGAGACAGGTTTAGACCAAGTTAGATGAGATGAGACAGGTTTAGACCAGGTTAGATCAGGTGAGACAGGTTTAGACCAGGTTAGGTGATACAGGTTTAGACCAGGTTAGGTGATACAGGTTTAGACCAGGTTAGGTGAGGTGAGACAGGTTTAGACCAGGTTAGGTGAGGTGAGACAAGTTTAGACCAGGTTAGATGAGGAGAGGCGGTTTTAGACCAGGTTAGATCAGGTGAGACAGGTTTAGACCAGGTTAGGCGAGGTGAGACAGGTTTAGACCAGGTTAGATGAGGTGAGACAGGTTTAGACCAGGTTAGGTGAGACAGTTTTAGGCCAGGTTAGATGAGGTGAGACAGGTTTAGACCAGGTTAGGTGAGACAGTTTTAGGCCAGGTTAGATGAGGTGAGACAGGTTTAGATGAGGTGAGACAGGTTTAGACCAGGCTAGATGAGGTGAGATAGGTTTAGACCAGGTTAGGTGAGACAGTTGTAGGCCAGGTTAGATGAGGTGAGACAGGTTTAGATGAGGTGAGACAGGTTTAGACCAGGTTAGATGAGGTGAGACAGGTCTGGATGAGGTGAGACAGGTTTAGACCAGGCTAGATGAGGTGAGATAGGTTTAGACCAGGTTAGATGAGGTGAGACAGGTTTAGACCAGATTAGATGAGGTGAGACAAGAGGTAAGACAGGCCTTGACTATGGAAATATACTTTTTTGAGACACAACCTTTTACTTTTAGTCTGAGTTAAGACTCACCCTTCTCCTCACAGCTGACGGCGCCAGTACCCTGGCAGGTACACAGCATCTGCTTGCTGCCCTGGGTCCTGATCCAGCGCATGCCCACATGGAAGGTGGCGCCCGAGTCCGTGCGGCAAGCCCCCTCCTGGGGGGGTTCGGGGAGGGTGGAGGGCTGGTGGAGCTCCGTCTGGATGGTCACACGAGTACTTCCTGTACCTGTTCCTACACCTGTTCCTGTACTAACACCTGTGCCTGCGCACCAGGAAGACAAAGAGACATGTATTTACCAAGGTGGTAACGGGCTCATTGTAGTTGCTGGAACAGAATTTATGGAATGGGTTTGATACCATTCCATTCACTCCATCCCGGCCATTATTATGAGCCGTCCTTCTCCCACCAGTCTCCTCTGTTACCTATATATTAATTTATAACCTGTTCATTTAATTATGTATGCATTTAAATATATATATTTTTATTTTTTTAACCTTTATTAAACTAGGCAAGTCAGTTCTTATTCTTATTTACAATGACGGACTACCCCGGCCAAACCCGGACAACGCTGGGCCAATTGTTCTCCGCCCTATGGGACTCTCAATCACGTCCGGATGTGATACCATCTGGATTCAAACCAGGGACTGTAGTGACACCTCTTGCACTGAGATGCAGTGCCTTAGACCGCAGCGGTAATCTTGTAATATTTTACAAAGAGTGTGTGTAAAACACAAGAGGGCTGACTCACCAGTAGTGGCAGAATGTCTCTCACACTTCCACTCTCCTCTGCCATTTCCTGTACACAGACACTGGAGTTGGTGTCTGTTAGCATCTGTCTTGGTCCATGTGTCTCCGATGCGGTAGGAGGTCTTGGTGTCCTGGTCATTACAACGGTCTAAAGAAATAAGGAAAGGAATGATGAGTGTGTGTTTAAGTGTGTTTCCGTTTACATGAGTGTGTATATATGTGCTTGCGTGTGTGTACTTACTCCTAGAGGTACAGGTGATGCGTCCGTTGCCCTCCCCCAGACAGGTGCAGTCGATCATCATCCAGCCTTGGTACGGCTTCTCCCAGGTCTGCCCCACCACGTATGATGCTCCACCTGTGTTGTCGTAGCAACGCTCCGCTGCACACAAACAAGTTCCAAAAATGTTGTTATTATTGTAACCTAATTATCCATCACCTTCTCCAAAGGGCCTGTGGGTTTGATGATGGAGTTACAATCAAGTTATTTTCTAGTGGAACAACAGGTTACATCTCCATCACTTCCCTTCTCTGTCCCACATCTCTCCTGTGAAACCTCCTCACGCGCAGGTGAATCTTGGAAAGGTATTTTCAGAATAAGATTTATTTCGACAGTGCGCACATCTCCATCTCTTCCAGAATAAGAGTCCCAACAAAAAATCTAAATGGCAATGCCATAATAAAAGTCTCAGATACACATGACATATTTCTGATTATAGAAGATATATTTCTAATTCCAAAACCATGCCTACATTATCACCAAATCATCTTCACCATTAGGGCCTACCTCCATATGAGTCACCTCACCTAACTTTCCATGAAAACACTCAACTGAGCTAAATCAACAGTTATGGGGCAACGTTTGGGCCAGAGATGACTGTTATGGCCTTCAAATATTTACAATGACATCTAGCACTATTTCCAATAAATGACTCGAAGAAGGACTTTGGACTGCAGTTTGATTGGTTTAAGGACATCCCCATATTAAGAAAAATGTTTATCCCAACAACCCACAGGCCACACATTCATTCCTTTCAGATTACATCTAGTCTCTCTTCTACTAAAAGGACTCAGACAGACAGACACTCACACACGGGTTTGCAGGTTCTCAGACAGACAGACACATACAGGGTTTACAGGTCCTCAGACAGACAGACACATACAGGGTTTACAGGTCCTCAGACAGACACTCACACACGGGTTTGCAGGTCCTCAGACAGACAGACACATACAGGGTTTACAGGTCCTCAGACAGACAGACACTCACACACGGGTTTGCAGGTCCTCAGACAGACAGACACATACAGGGTTTACAGGTCCTCAGACAGACAGACACTCACACACGGGTTTGCAGGTCCTCAGACAGACAGACACATACAGGGTTTACAGGTCCTCAGACAGACAGACACTCACACACGGGTTTGCAGGTCCACTCTCCCTTGCCGTTTCCCAGACAGACGCAATCCAGCATGTAGTCTCCGGTCTCGTGGGGCCTTCTCCAAGTGTCCCCGATTTTGTAGGATCTGCCTCCCTCGTGGCAGCGGTCTGGAAACGAAAAGACCAAACATCATTATTCATAAACATCAACGTACTACATAAGTGCACAAATAATACTATACGGGTTGAAGGGCAACTCACTTCCGATTGTGCAGCTGATTTTGCCGCGGGCGGAACCGATGCAGGTGCAGTCCCACATCATGCCGTCCTTCGCCCTCTCGTAGGTCGCACCCACAGGGTACGTCTGGTCGTTGTATTTGTCATAGCAGGTCTCCTCCCCTGCAGAATGCACCAGAGAAGAGTTTCAACATGTGGCCTAAACGTTTGAGATAAACGAAGCAACTTCTGTGCGCAATGGCAAAAGTGCCAAAAAGGGAGCGCACGGATGTTGTGCAAAAAAAACGAAAGAAATTGCCTACTTCATTATAAATTCAAGTCTGGTGCTCCAGCTCACCTTGGGGTTTTGTTTTACATTTGATCCCTGACGCTCCGTTGCAGGTACAAAGCAGTGTACTCCCGCGGTAAGCCTTCTCCCATTGATCGTTTAGTCTGTAAGAATGTCCGTTCTCATCGCAGCCTGCAAGATGATGGAGACACACACAAAAGAGCCATGAGTCCTGAGCAAATTCGGCGCATGAAAGGTTAGCTAAACACCCATATGCAATACATGTACAGTAGTGATTTAAAAAAATATATATCTTAGATGTCCTTCATTAATGGAATTGTAACTACAGTTGTTAATGACAAAGATGTGGGTTCAAGGTGCATTCAAATGCTTTATCTAAGGGGAAAAATATCACATTAAGAGCAAGTCTACATACCTTGAGCAAGGGGTACTGTGTCTGCGAGTTCGGGGTAAACTTGTTCCTGAGCTTGTCTCTTGTTTTTCCCTTGGTTCTTTGGCATACAATGGACCGCGCTGCTTACGCACAGCGCAACCAGCAGCCCTGTCACTGGGCTACCAGTCATTTTGGTCAAGTTAAAAAGAAACAAAAACAAGACACTTTTACGTTTCCAGTTATGTCCTAAGTAAAAATAAGAACGATCCAGGTGCTGTGAAGTTGACCGTCAGGAGCGGATAGTATTCTCTCCCCTTGCTTTCCAAATATTACCCAGTGCTGCTTCTCCCAGCGGCTACTTTGACCGCCTTTCCTGCAGCAGATGCGATAGACAGACTGGAGGGATGCGGACCGTTTTTATATGTGAGCACATAAGCACCGTTTGGGGAGGAGCAATGTGCGTCTGGGTCCAGGGGAGCAACACAGACTCGTCACTTACCAACCATCCTAAACCGCAGACCCAGACCAAGAATGAAAACTCACAAACAGAGTACAGCACTAACACTCTGAGGCTGGGCTGGGTTGTGCAACCTGGACTCAGACGTCGACATAACACAGTAAAAAGTAAACCTGTGAAACTCAAATGTTACATTTAGTATGGTATTTATTAATTTGTCGTTGTCCATCATCCATTTTGTAGGATATGTTATGAATTACAATTCATATGATATGTTACGAATTACAATTCATACAATATGTTACGCATTCCAATTTGTTGTGGTTAACATTAGCTACATGGCTAACGTTAGCTAGGGTTATGGTTAAGGTAAGGGTTAAGGTTAAGGTTAGGGTTAGGGTTAGGGGTTAAGGTTAGGAGTTAAGTTTAGGGGAAGGGTTAGCTAACCTACTAAGTAGTTGCAACATAGAGACATTCCTCCTTTCGTTTTTGCCTTAAGTAACCTTCTGTCTTATGTAACCAATCAAAACGTAACACATCATACTGATTAGAGCATCACAGATTTACATTTACTATGTAATGTCTTTGAGGCCAGGCTGGATAAATAGGCCCACTGCAAAATTAACCAGAGTTATTTTATTCACATATTTTACCAAATGTATATGAATCGAATCCGTTAGATCTGAAATAGACTGCTTACAGGGTAAGGAAACCCATGTGTCATTTTGTCATTTGGGTGAACTATCCCTTTAACACAAAATGCCTACCCTCAGACAAATGTCTACCCTCAGACATAATGCCTACCCTCAGACATAATGCTTACCCTCAGACAAATGCCTACCCCCAGACAAAATGCCTACCCCCAGACAAAATGCCTACCCTCAGACAAAATGCCTACCCTCAGACAAAATGCTTACCCCCAGACAAAATGCCTACCCTCAGACAAAATGCCTACCCCCAGACAAAATGCCTACCCTCAGACAAACTTCAATTTATAGGCCTAATGATAATGACAGCCTAATGTTGATAGGCTAATCATGCTAAACTGGTCCTTTACAGAACAGTCAATGTGACCCACAATGACTTAGCTATTAAACATGGGCAATTCAAGCGTTAAACGAAAAACAACAACAGAATAAGAGTATAACGATAAAACTAAGCCTGCAGGACTGCAATCTCATTTCTGTTTGGACTTAAGAATGACATGTTTTGGTAGGTCGATGGGAGATGAGGGGGTTACTGACAGCTCACCCCTACGTTCCATCACTGTTTAGAGGGAAAAAGTTGACCCTAATGCACTGGTTCACTGTTAGGGAGGAACCCAACAGTTTTCATCTTATCTACACATTAAACAGAACCCGTTTTAGTGCTATTAGCTACATTTATATTGATTGCGTAAGAGCAAATATCCAAACATTATTTTGATGGAGAACTGTTTTGATATTGGCTCATTCTGTTGAATTATTGTATACAGTTCTATCAGTACATTTGAGATGTTATGAATTGTGAAACATCACCCTCCCTTCCTCCCTCCATCATCCCATCCCTCCTCCTGTTGCTCCTCCCCATCCCATCCCTCCTCCTGTTGCTCCTCCCCATCCCACTCTTCTCTCTTTCTTGCCCGCCTTCCAACACTTGTTTTTTTCCCTCTTCTCCTCTTCAGTATGTGTGTGTATTTGTGTATGTGTGCTCGCTTGCATGTGTGTTTGTTTGTGCGTGTGTGTGTGTTTGTTCATGCGTGTGAGAAAGCAACAGAGCAAGAGGTGTTCTTGCATTTTTCTTTGCATATTTTTGTCTGCCTCCTGCCCTAACCAAATAAATCAATGCTAATAGCAGATTCTATACTCTCAACGACAGAAAATAAACCCCTCTTTTCATGAGTCATGTTTGGTTGTCTGTGGTTGAGGTAACTTTCTCCCCAAATATTGTGTCACACCGATTAATCCCTCAGCTGTGGAAAGTAATGTTTTCCCAATGAGAGGAAGAAAAAGAGGACAGCGGGAGATGACAGATGATATGACTCCTGGTTGTGGCTGTCAACCTGGGAAAACCTCAAACGGATGTCTTCTGGTTTAACTGAGATTAGTCACGGTCCAGGTCTGGTCTGGTCTGGACGGTGGCTTCAGTACGGTAAGTCAGATCCGTGGTTGGGCGGGTTCCTGTAAGTGTCCACTTGGCACAAACCTGGTACCAAATCCCGGTTCTGAAACACAAAAAAAACAAAATACTTCCTTGTTTTTTATACGAATGGTGAATCACTGAACCTTTCACATGTGGAGAAAGGTGTCTGCCAGAAGTATCACATATTTTCCACCCATGAATCAACTCCAAAACAACAAGGAGAGGGTCAAAACTGACATGTAAGGCTGAACTCCAGAACAACCAGGAGAGGGTCAAAACTGACATGTAAGGCTGGACTCCAAAACAACTAGGACAGGGTCAAAACTGACATGTAAGGCTGAACTCCAAAACAACTAGGACAGGGTCAAAACTGACATGTAAGGCTGAACTCCAGAACAACCAGGTGAGGGTCAAAACTGACATGTAAGGCTGAACTCCAGAACAACCAGGAGAGGGTCAAAACTGACATGTAAGGCTGAACTCCAGAACAACCAGGAGAGGGTCAAAACTGACATGTAAGGCTGAACTCCAGAACAACCAGGAGAGGGTCAAAACTGACATGTAAGGCTGAACTCCAGAACAACCAGGAGAGGGTCAAAACTGACATGTAAGGCTGAACTCCAGAACAACCAGGAGAGGGTCAAAACTGACATGTAAGGCTGAACTCCAGAACAACCAGGAGAGGGTCAAAACTGACATGTAAGGCTGAACTCCAGCACAACCAGGAGAGGGTCAAAACTGACATGTAAGGCTGAACTCCAGCACAACCAGGAGAGGGTCAAAACTGACATGTAAGGCTGAACTCCAGAACAACCAGGAGAGGGTCAAAACTGACATGTAAGGCTGAACTCCAGAACAACCAGGAGAGGGTCAAAACTGACATGTAAGGCAGAACTCCAAAACAACCAGGAGAGGGTCAAAACTGACATGTAAGGCTGAACTCCAGAACAACCAGGAGAGGGTCAAAACTGACATGTAAGGCTGAACTCCAGAACAACCAGGAGAGGGTCAAAACTGACATGTAAGGCTGAACTCCAGAACAACCAGGAGAGGGTCAAAACTGACATGTAAGACTGAACTCCAGAACAACCAGGAGAGGGTCAAAACTGACATGTAAGGCTGAACTCCAAAACAACCAGGAGAGGGTCAAAACTGACATGTAAGGCTGAACTCCAGAACAACCAGGAGAGGGTCAAAACTGACATGTAAGGCTGAACTCCAGAACAACCAGGAGAGGGTCAAAACTGACATGTAAGGCTGAACTCCAGAACAACCAGGAGAGGGTCAAAACTGACATGTAAGGCTGGACTCCAAAACAACTAGGACAGGGTCAAAACTGACATGTAAGGCTGAACTCCAGAACAACCAGGAGAGGGTCAAAACTGACATGTAAGGCTGAACTCCAGAACAACCAGGAGAGGGTCAAAACTGACATGTAAGGCTGAACTCCAGAACAACCAGGAGAGGGTCAAAACTGACATGTAAGGCTGAACTCCAGAACAACCAGGAGAGGGTCAAAACTGACATGTAAGGCTGAACTCCAGAACAACCAGGAGAGGGTCAAAACTGACATGTAAGGCTGAACTCCAGAACAACCAGGAGAGGGTCAAAACTGACATGTAAGGCTGAACTCCAGAACAACCAGGAGAGGGTCAAAACTGACATGTAAGGCTGAACTCCAGAACAACCAGGAGAGGGTCAAAACTGACATGTAAGGCTGAACTCCAGAACAACCAGGAGAGGGTCAAAACTGACATGTAAGGCTGAACTCCAGAACATTTCATAAAAAAGAGATCAAAACAAACTTCTGTGTAGTATATGTATAGACCTATAAACTCATGATGAATCACCTTCAGCTCCCATTGGGTCATTCAACCCTCATCTCCAACCCAGTAGCATCAATATCATGTAGATATGGAGATAACTTAGGCTGTACTGGGGTCAGGGTTAGGGTACTCCCTATACATACTTCTGGTCTCCCCTGAGTATGACTTAATTTCCTGTGCTGGAGGTTGTAACCCAAAACCCGTTATGTCAGATTTATGACCAGTCTCTCTCCATAGCCCTGAAAAGCAGCCTGGATTGTGTCACAACTCTCCCCCACCACGTCAACTCTGAGCCCAGACAGAAACCCAGGTACGTTAGATCAGAATTTGCTCTCACTCTTTAGTTCGTCTCTGGTTCATCTTTAGATATGTTTTTGCAGTCATTTAGGGCCAGTTTCCCGGACACAAATATCCTAGTCCTGGTAATAGTTAGTAGTTAGAGACATAGAACCTGAAAAATAACTATGATGTCATGCTAGGGACAAATTGTTCTATCAATCTCTCTCTCTTCTTCTCTTCTAGCCTCACTGTGTTCCTGTGCCTGTAGTCCTGGGAGGCCTTGTTGTTAACCTGTGGTTTCCTGACCCTGCCCAAGCAAACTGAGGACAGACGGCTTGGGGAGCGTCCGTCTGTCCCAGAGCCTGTTGCCAGTTGGCCCAGGGACAGAAGGGCTGGAGAGGTGACACGACAACTCACACCCACCACTGCCTCGGGGGCTCTAGCCAGAAGGCTGAGGGTATTCAATCAAAATGTGCATCAGGAAGTCTTCTAAGAGAGAGCATATCAGTTTATGCATTATGGTTTTATCTGGAATGCTTGAAAGCATGTCTTGTTCCAATGTTACAAAACAGTTGACACAAGACACAGAACTCAGTGGCATTTTGCAAAACAGTAAATGTATTTTCAAAAGGAGAATGATGAAAGCAACTTCAAAAGAAACCTAGCACCTTTTTTGCACTATTGGTTAGAGCCTGTAAGTAAGCATTTCCCTCTAAGGTCTACACCTGTTGTATTCGGCGCACGTGACAAATAAACTTTGATTTGATTTGATTGATGGGCTCATCAGTTTACATTCACCCTTCATCGTCATAGTTGTTGGCTGGATCAGCAAAGAGAGGACTGCACTTCTGCACAGGATGTGAAATACGTGTGGTGGTTTGGTGTGACGAAGGCCAGAGGTGGCTGGGAGAGGAGGACCCTGTCAGACACAGTGAGACTCTTCTGACCAGGCATTCCTCAAGATTCCGCAACACAGTGCCACAAGGGCAGCATTTCCGTGGTTACAGAGGGGCCGCCGGAGTTCTAGGATGACGGGGTCATCTTGACTTGAAAGAGTGAGTGATTGGAACTGGGAAATGGAGCTTCGCTGACTGAGTTACACTAGCCAGGTGGGTTTTCAGTTAGTGAAGAGGTGTACTCATGGGAAGACTAGCAGAGGGACACAAGGGAGACACACACACACAGCGTGCTCCACAGCCCTTTCCACCCACACCTTGGTGATGAGGTAACATCCACATAAAGAGCCCAGTGGGAGGGAGGAAAGTCTAAACACATGTTCTGTTCTGACCCATGCGTTCTTTTACTAGCTATTGAAGACCACCGTAACTCCTCTCCCTGCAGAGTAGGGTCACTGTCCAAAATAAAGGAAAGGTTTGTGTGCTTCTTATGTTACAGGCTTTCTCAAACCGTTTTAGGCTGATGTGGTGTCTCTTTCAGTGTCTTGAACACCTCCCTGGTTACCCTCAGCCAGGTCACCCACGATACAAGTCAGTATTCAACGTCCATCCATGTCTGAGGACGAAGGGGGAAGAAGTGGGAACCGGCCACTAGGGGCTACGGTACGTGCAGTTACCTTCAAGTAGGTTTTGGTTCTGCTAGGGTGTTGGGGATGGGGATGGCGGATGGGCGTAAGCATCCTCCTCTGATTCCAAACGTTGCACGTTTCAATCCAGCCATAGAACGTTTAAAAATATATATTTTTGTTTAAATCCTATCCTAAACCTTAACCCTTACCTTCACCATTCAGAGTTAATGCCTGAACTTAACCCTTACCTTCACCATTCAGAGTTAATGCCTGAACTTAACCCTTACCTTCACCATTCAGAGTTAATGCCTGAACTTAACCCTTACCTTCACCATTCAGAGTTAATGCCTGAACTTAACCCTTACCTTCACCATTCAGAGTTAATGCCTGAACTTAACCCTTACCTTCACCATTCAGAGTTAATGCCTGAACTTAACCCTTACCTTAACATTTGGAGTTAATGCCTAAATTTAACCTCAAACACTTCGAAATTTGACATTTGAGAAACATGGATGAACGTCCATATTGGACGTGAGACTGTGAGATCTGGTAGCCTACCCACCCCACCGAGACACACTCACTTAATTTCTTAATTGTTCCTCTAATTTTGGGCCTTCCTCTAATTCACCAACCAATACGATGTGATGCCTCAGAGCTGGTTTGTCATAATTTCCCCTTTCAGTAAGCAGACTTTACATTAGTACATTAACCACTAGCATCAGCAGTCGGGCTGTGAGACCTCTCTGTCACCGCTGTGCTGCTTGCTGACCAAACTGGCTGTGTTTTCACACCACTGGCCTGGTTGGCTCGAGTCGATGTGCTCTTAAAAGGTGTGTGCTGTTTCCCCTCTCTCTGGAAGTGGCTGACTTGATCAAAGACTAGTGGCTCATAGTGTGTGTGTGTGTGTGTGTGTGTGTGTGTGTGTGTGTGTGTGTGTGTGTGTGTGTGTGTGTGTGTGTGTGTGTGTGTGTGTGTGTGTGTGTGTGTGTGTGTGTGTGTGTGTGTGTGTGTGTGTGTGTGTGTGTGTGTCTGTGTCTGTGTCTGTGCCGGTGGTGTGGGGGGTGGGGGGAGGGGCACTAACATGTGTTGTTGTGGTGTGTGTGCGTGTCTGTTGGAGTTCAAGAGGTGTCAAGGACTTCCTTGAACCCCCCCATCCCCCCACACACACTTTCTCACACTCCTAAACAAACACTGATGCATCGTGCCTGCAGGGTCTAGTCTGGGTTAGGTCACAGTGAATGCACACTGAGTGAAAAGGGAAAACACTGGCCTCATCAGACAGAATATCGAGCCAGTCTGTCTGTCCTCATGGTTTAAAGTCAAGGGAAAAGCTGAGTGGGCACGTCTGCATCTTGTTTACCCTTCAGAGAGATAAAATAGACCCTTTGTCTGTACTGGAACTACCCTTCACAGACATGCACAGAATTTGGGATCCATGTGAAAGTGTCTGTGCTGGTTCCTCATGTCACACCACTGATTCAGATGAAGATTGATTAGCTGGTCAGGAAGTGACTGACCACAATCTATCACTTTAATTCATCCTTAATGAAAGTGAAAAGGTGATGATATTCACACTGAGGAGATACATGGCTTTCTGTATACTGACAACATGGGAGCATGGCCGAAAGAAAGGGAACATGATCAAACACTACTGTGTGTGTGTGTGTATGTGTGTATGTGTTGACTCCGGTGAAAGAGAGAGAGAGAGTGTGGGTGTGTGGTGTGTTGACTCTGGTGAGAGAGTTTATCTGTGTGTGTGTGTGTGTGCGTGTCGTTGTCTCTTAGTCATGCTGGTGTGTGTCTGGGACGTGCATTTGAACAAGGCCCCTTCTCTACAAATACCTGCTTCGTCATCTCTCACTGAAAAAGCAGTATATGGAGTGAGAGAAAGAGAGAGAGTTAAAGAGAGTGTAAGAGAGAGAGAGAAAGATATATATATATATATATATATATATATATATATATATATATATATATATATATATATATATATATATACAGTATATATAGAGAGAGTGATATATATATATATATAGAGAGAGAGGGAGAGAGAGGGGGGGGGGGGAACAGTGTTTTTCAGTGGTTAGACCTTGTATTGGACACCCAGGAGCACAGGGATAGGTAACATGAAACACACTCATATACTCACCATATACACACAGGACACACACAGAACACACACAGAACACACACAGAACACACACAGCATTGTAGAGCACTTGCAGCCATTTACTTTAAATCCAGAATCAGTATTTTATGGATCTCCCTTTTGAATGGCTATGAATGTGAATGGCTATGAACGTGAATGGCTATGAACGTGAATGGCTATGAACGTGAATGGCTATGAATGTGAATGGCTATGAACGTGAATGGCTATGAATGTGAATGGCTATGAACGTGAATGGCTATGAACGTGAATGGCTATGAACGTGAATGGCTATGAACGTGAATGGCTATGAACGTGAATGGCTATGAACGTGAATGGCTATGAACGTGAATGGCTATGAACGTGAATGGCTATGAACGTGAATGGCTATGAACGTGAATGGCTATGAACGTGAATGGCTATGAACGTGAATGGCTATGAACGTGAATGGCTATGAACGTGAATGGCTATGAACGTGAATGGCTATGAACGTGAATGGCTATGAATGTGAATGGCTATGAATGTGAATGGCTATGAATGTGAATGGCTATGAATGTGAATGGCTATGCTTTTCTTAAGCTGAAACTAGTGTTTGTTTCTCACTAAACCAGGCAATTAAATAGCTAGTTTCCCAGCATTCTTTTTCTATTTTCTGCTTTCATGACAAGTAGTTTCCCCCAAAGTGCTAAGATTTCTTTTAGCAGAGCTTGCGAAAAGGACAGTGGTTGGATTCACTATAGCGCCTCTCCAAAACATGTCAAATAGAACAGGGTATGTTCCAGCTAAGCTCAGGAAATCTTACAGCCTTGTCTGCCTCCTAAAACTTGTCAATGACATCATTACTAAGTGTTTCACATTGAATGCCCTTGAAGGAATATAATCTAGGTTTACAAGCTCTCAGCAAACGTTCATCTCTCTTACTCTTGCTCTCCCTTCCTCTCTCAGTCAGAGCTAACATGGACTTTTAAGACCAAAGGCCAGGGCGGAAATACTTAGTTCACCCAATGCCAGCCATGCACACACATGAGCGCATACACACACAGCCAGTAAAGTTAATCATCCACGTCCTGAATATTGTCCAAAACGGACTGGGAGGAAGCTGAAATACAGCCCCAGTAAAGAGCAGCTCCAGGGCTGTGAATGTACAGCCACGCTCCCAACCAGTGAAGGGAAATGCCATTAACTGTACGATGGCCATCAGCATTACTCATTCCCGTCTAGACTCTCTGAGCCTGTCTGTTCTACCTGCCTCCTCAGTCACCCCAGGTGAGGTGGGCCTTTTTAGGGGGAGGAATTCCCCGACGAGACCCCTTGGTCTGGTTCTTCCCTGGTTGTGTAAATGTTGTGTGTTACCACGGGATGAGGGTTCAGGCTACAATAATAAATCAAGTCATTTGATATACACGGTTCAGAACCATAGATTGAATGCTTGTCCTGGACTGGGCTGTGTGAGTATTACACAGATAAACTCACTCCAATAATATCCCCTTTAACAAATTCATACATGCTGGGAGACTAAATAGTCTGGATCTGGAAACGTTCAATCAAAAAGGGGAAACAAGTAGGACACACACACACACACACACACACACACACACACACACACACACACACACACACACACACACACACACACACACACACACACACACACAAACACACACACACAGGTGTGAAAGGGTGAGGACAGACACATCAGGGAACTATCCGACTGTATTTGCTGAGTTGTCTGCCTGGGTGTGTGTGTGTGGGCTGGTGTATGTGCGTCTGTGTGTGTTTGCGTAGATGTCTGAGTGTGTGTGTGTGTAGGGTAGACTGTGGTAAGGGTCTTTCTACCACACCTGGAAGAGTGACACGGAGCTCGTAGTTCTGAATCTGCTCTTATTAGTTACAGTGTCAGTCAGTAGGCTTTCACGACCTCTCTATTCACCTCACCTAAACCTCACATTATGGACCACAAATACTGTTGGACTCTAAATATGCAAATTACTCTTTTCAAAGGGTTCTAAAATAGACTTTTTGAGCTACTTGAATCATTTTGTCCGAGCTTTATACTTCTGAAACCAAACGAACCCACTTCTGAGCACAAAACTGCCAAAACCCTTGCCAGTGTCCGTCTGTAGGGGGGGCAGGTAGCCTAGTGGTTAAGAGTGTTGGGTAACCGAAAGGTCGCTGGTTTGAATCCCCAAGCTGGTCCAGGTGGAAAAATCTGCCGTTCTGCCTTTGATCAAGGCAGTTAACCCCTAACAACAACTGCAATCCGATGATGTGGACATCTATTATGGCAGTCTCCACACCTCTCTGATTCAGAGGGGTTGGGTTAAATGCGGAAGACGCATTTTGGTTGAATGCATTCAGTTGTACAACTGACTAGGTATCCACTTTCCCCTGTCATCACCACACAATCAGCCCCACAGGAAATCAACATGACACTTACAGTGCCTTGCGAAAGTATTCGCCCCCCTTGAACTTTGCGACCTTTTGCCACATTTCAGGCTTCAAACATAAAGATATAAAACTGTATTTTTTTGTGAAGAATCAACAACAAGTGGGACACAATCATGAAGTGGAACGACATTTATTGGATATTTCAAACTTTTTTAACAAATCAAAAACTGAAAAATTGGGCGTGCAAAATTATTCAGCCCCTTTACTTTCAGTGCAGCAAACTCTCTCCAGAAGTTCAGTGAGGTTCTTTGAATGATCCAATGTTGACCTAAATGACTAATGATGATAAATACAATCCACCTGTGTGTAATCAAGTCTCCGTATAAATGTACCTGCATTGTGATAGTCTCAGAGGTCCGTTAAAAGCGCAGAGAGCATCATGAAGAACAAGGAACACACCAGGCAGGTCCGAGATACTGTTGTGAAGAAGTTTAAAGCCGGATTTGGATACAAAAAGATTTCCCAAGCTTTAAACATCCCAAGGAGCACTGTGCAAGCGATAATATTGAAATGGAAGGAGTATCAGACCACTGCAAATCTACCAAGACCTGGCCGTCCCTCTAAACTTTCAGCTCATACAAGGAGAAGACTGATCAGAGATGCAGCCAAGAGGCCCATGATCACTCTGGATGAACTGCAGAGATCTACAGCTGAGGTGGGAGACTCTGTCCATAGGACAACAATCAGTCGTATATTGCACAAATCTGGCCTTTATGGAAGAGTGGCAAGAAGAAAGACATTTCTTAAAGATATCCATAAAAAGTGTCGTTTAAAGTTTGCCACAAGCCACCTGGGAGACACACCAAACATGTGGAAGAAGGTGCTCTGGTCAGATGAAACCAAAATTGAACTTTTTGGCAACAATGCAAAACGTTATGTTTGGCGTAAAAGCAACACAGCTCATCACCCTGAACACACCATCCCCACTGTCAAACATGGTGGTGGCAGCATCATGGTTTGGGCCTGCTTTTCTTCAGCAGGGACAGGGAAGATGGTTAAAATTGATGGGAAGATGGATGGAGCCAAACACAGGACCATTCTGGAAGAAAACCTGATGGAATCTGCAAAAGACCTGAGACTGGGACGGAGATTTGTCTTCCAACAAGACAATGATCCAAAACATAAAGCAAAATCTACAATGGAATGGTTCAAAAATAAACATATCCAGGTGTTAGAATGGCCAAGTCAAAGTCCAGACCTGAATCCAATCGAGAATCTGTGGAAAGAACTGAAAACTGCTGTTCACAAATGCTCTCCATCCAACCTCACTGAGCTCGAGCTGTTTTGCAAGGAGGAATGGGAAAAAATGTCAGTCTCTCGATGTGCAAAACTGATAGAGACATACCCCAAGCGACTTACAGCTGTAATCGCAGCAAAAGGTGGCGCTACAAAGTATTAACTTAAGGGGGCTGAATAATTTTGCACACCCAATTTTTAAGTTTTTGATTTGTTAAAAAAGTTTGAAATATCCAATAAATGTCGTTCCACTTCATGATTGTGTCCCACGTGTTGTTGATTCTTCACAAAAAAATACAGTTTTATATCTTTATGTTTGAAGCCTGAAATGTGGCAAAAGGTCGCAAAGTTCAAGGGGGCCGAATACTTTCGCAAGGCACTGTACATCACATCTTCTGGGAATATCGTCATGTTCCAAGCTGAGTACAAATACACCTGTGAAAACAAACAGAAACATTTTAGGCGGTATGGGGATGATTTTGTAGGGTAGCTGAGTGCCCCTTTTCTAGCTGCCCCATTTTTCAGCCTTTCGTTGTTGTTCCTGTCTGCCCTGTCCTGCTCCCATCTCTCTGCAGACATTGCTGTGGTTGGTCTCTGTTTGGACACCGAGACATCCAGACCCCCATGTCAGGACCAGGGCCAGGCCACCACCACATGCCCAGGGAGAGTTGACTTAGTGGGGAGGGCCGAAGGAGACGACTGGGACCATGGAAGAAAGGTGTTTGTCTGTCTGTCTGTCTGCAGTAGTGCTGACTAAAGCTTAGTTCACATCACACACAGCTGATTCTTTTGCCATATGGTGAGTCAGTCTAGGGGGGAGGAAGGGTGAGGAGGGGTGAGGAGGATGCCATTTCTGTAAGTTTGTCTGTATTTCATCTTAATCAGACAACATCAACATAGTGATGGCGGGAATAAAGGGCAAGGCAATAATGTGTTCCACAGTGTCATGGTGGGAGGATGATCACAAGAGCAGTTCAGTTGAACTCTGCTGAGGACGCTCTAGTCTCAGGTCTCCTTTCAGTGTGCACTGTATCTCTCCCTCTGATCCTCAAACACACACATTACTCCTCCCTCTCTCTCTCTCTCTCTCTCTCGCTCTCTTTCTCTCACACTCTCTCCTCCCTCACCCCCTCTTTCTCTATCCCTCTTTCCACTACCTTTTTTGGTCCCAGTCATAAATAAAATCTCTCTGGCCACATGTGAGGGGAAATGAGACTGGCTCTCAGTATTTCTCAGGCCACTTAAAGGGCCGGCGCTGTTTTGGGGGGGAATACCAGGGTTAGTTAATGACTACGCCACAGAGAACCACACTAGAACCAGTCTGCTGAAAGACAGAGGGCCAGAAAGTTCTAGATAGTCTTCCCATTTAGGCCAAATGGTCTTGGTGTTTTGCCCTGCCGTTCTGACTGTGTGAATGATATGTTTTAACTGAAAATCAGCTTTGGATTTAGCAGTTTGGTGAAGTCACTGCACTTGGAGAGACAGACAGCCTCACCCCCACACACACACACACACACACACACACACACACACACACACAGTCTCTCTCTCTCTTTAACATTGGATCTGTAACAGGAGGTGCTAGAATAGATACGGTCTCTGTCTCTGTCCCAGCCTGCTGCCAGCCTGCACTAACTAACTGTAATCACATACACTACTGTTGATTATCTATCCTGTTGCCAAGTCACGTTATCCCTACCTACAGTATATGACCATATCTACCTCAATGACCTCGTACCCCTGAACATCGACTCAATACTGGTTCCCATGTATATAGCCAAGTTATCATTGACTCGGTACTGGTTCCTGTGTATATATCCTAGTTATCATTGACTCAGTACTGGTTCCTGTGTATATATCCTAGTTATCATTGACTCAGTACTGGTTCCTGTGTATATATCCTAGTTATCATTGACTCTGTACTGGTTCCTGTGTATATATCCTAGTTATCATTGACTCAGTACTGGTTCCTGTGTATATATCCTAGTTATCATTGACTCTGTACTGGTTCCTGTGTATATATCCTAGTTATCATTGACTCTGTACTGGTTCCTGTGTATATATCCTAGTTATCATTGACTCGCTGTGTATTTATTCCTTGTGTTATTGTCTTTCTATAATTTTTCTATTTCTCTCTGCATTGTTTGGAAGTAACCATTTCACTGTTAGTCTACCAAGCATGTGACAAATTTATATTATAATTTTTTAAATTTTACCCCCTTTTTCTCCCCAATTTCGTAGTATCCAATTATTAGTTACTATCTTGTCTCATCGCTACAACTCCCATACAGGCTCGGGAGAGACAAGGATATCTCTACCTGCCAAACCCTCCCTAACGACGCTAGGCCAATTATGCGTCGCCCCACGGACCTCCCAGTCGAGGCCGGCTGCGACAGAGCCTGGGCGCGAACCCAGAGTCTCTGGTGACACAGCTAGCGCTGCGATGCAGTGCACCTAGACCACTGCGCCCCTGGGATGCATGTGACAAATTTGATTTGATGTACAGAATTTACATTCTCCAACTGTGCCTTCTCTGTTGCCTCCATTGTTGGCTCCCCTCCTCCTGTGACAAATAACATTTGATTTGATTTAGTCTAGCTCAATCTCATACCCAGTCTACAGCCTGCCAAGTGACTCACGCAGTCTGTCTGCCTCCCAAATGGCACCCTATTCCCTATTTAGTGCACTACTTTTGACCAGGGCCCTAAACAGGCTGCCAACCAAGTGACTCACAGTCTCTGGGAACAGTGTCAGAACCCGTTAGATCCATTTTCCAGCAGCACGTTTGGTTTTATATGGAGAACACACTAAGCATTAAGACCGATGAGCTGTGGAGGTTTACTTCTGCTGGTCTCCAGTCTACATTAATACAGCAGACCATAATAACCCAATGGCAGAAAGTAACAAGGACATAAAAACCAGCCACACCTTGGAAAGTATTCTGTAATAAGTCCAGAATAGCTTATAACTCATCATAGTGCATAGCTCAGTTATTACAGTACAGTACACTGCCACTGAAATACACATTGTGCTCCAAAAGTATTGGGAGCGTGGTACATGTGTTGTTGTTTTGGCTCTGTACTCCAGCACTTTGGATTTGAAGGTTAAAGTTCAGACTGTTAGCTTTAATGTGAGAGTATTTTCATTCATATCGGGTGTTCCGGTAAGAAATTACAGCACTTTTTGTACATAGTCCCCACGTATTAGGCGAGCAAAAGTCTTGGGACAAAATTACTTATATGTGTATTAGAGTAGTCAAAAGTGAATTATTTGGTCAGTACGTTTCACCCAACTGTAGTGACCTCATGACCTCTCCTCCTCATTCAGATGACCTCAACACACTGCTGAGTAGGAGCTCCTCCCTCTCACCCCTGTTTAACTCCTCTCCTTTTCTCTACAAAGGGCAGCTTAGTAATTACACAGAACCTAGCAAATGCACTCTGGGTGAAATATCTGTTGATGAGGTTTGATGTAAGTTCAAGTAAGCCAATAGCTGGATGTGAGATGAGGGTGAGGCCTTTCAAGCCCAGGTACAGGAGGTGTGTGTGTGTGTGTGTGTGTGTGTGTGTGTGTCGAGTTACTAACCTCTCCTAATTATATAGCTCATCTGCCCCAAAGGCATCCGGCAACAGATTACATCATCAGAGTATTAGATGCTGTAGCTACCTGAAGCAATTCATTTAGAGGTGAGTGATTCTTCTGGAACATCTCACAGATCAGAGTCACCAGATAGACAGATGAGGGACGGGATGTCTCGTCACATTCCCTTGTCTCTCCGACACTGGAAAACATGACTAGGGAGACTGCAGGAGTTGGTATCCCAACCACATAGTAGAATATCAGAAGGCAATAATTATCTAATAGTAAGCATTCTTTTCAAAAGACGAAATGCAGTAAGTATAGTGTGATTACAACTGATATGATGTGCTATCCCCATTAAATGACTGTTGTCTGTGACACTCCAGACGGCTCCCGAGTGGCGCAGTGTTCTAAGTCACTGCCTCTCAGTGCTAGAGGTGTCACTATAGACACCCTGGTTCGAATCCAGGCTGTATCACAACTGGCTGTGATTGGGAGTCCCATAGGGCGGTGCACAATTGGCCCAGCGTTGTCTGGGTTGCAGTGTTCTAAGTCAGTGTTCTAAGTGTTCTAAGTCACTGCCTCTCAGTGCTAGAGGTGTCACAATAGACACCCTGGTTCGAATCCAGGCTGTATCACAACTGGCTGTGATTGGGAGTCCCATAGGGCGGCGCACAATTGGCCCAGCGTTGTCTGGGTTTGGCTGGTGTAGGCCGTCATTGTAAATAGGAATTTGGTCTTAACTGACTTGCCTGGTTACTTAGTTTGGAGGATGGAATAAACAGTATTTGCTGCAGTGGACTGTGACATGGTGAAGAGGGAGGTTGTTGTGGAGATGTTTTGGTCAGTGGTGAGAGGGCCTCATAGCCCAGCAGGAAGTCTTTTGGGAGGAGAGATCAGGTTGTGGTTGATGAGGTTGCACAAAGCCGATGGAGAAGCAGTACACTGGATTGTGTACAGTAAAAAAAAGGAAGAATGAAGGGAGGAGATGGTGAGTAAGGGATAGAAAGTAAGAAAGGATCATATGGATCATCTTCCACTTCCCCATCATCACAACCAAACATTTCCAAGTTAGTTGTGTCCTCCTACTCACCAATACCAATTCCTCCCTCACTCCTTCATTCCTCCTTCACTCCTCCATTCCTCCCTCACTCCTTCATTCCTCCCTCACTCCTCCATTCCTCCCTCACTCCTCCATTCCGCCCTCACTCCTCCATTCCTCCCTCACTCCTCCATTCCTCCCTTACTCCTCCATTCATCCCTCACTCCTCCATTCCTCCCTCTCCTCCATTCCTCCCTCAATCCTTCATTCATCCCTCACTCCTCCATTCCTCCCTCTCCTCCATTCCTCCCTCAATCCTTCATTCCTCCCTCACTCCTCCATTCCTCCCTCACTCCTCCATTCCTCCCTCACTCCTCCATTCCTCCCTTACTCCTCCATTCATCCCTCACTCCTCCATTCCTCCCTCACTCCTCCATTCCTCCCTCACTCCTCCATTCCTCCCTCTCCTCCATTCATCCCTCACTCCTCCATTCCTCCCTCTCCTCCATTCCTCCCTCACTCCTCCATTCCTCCCTCTCCTCCATTCATCCCTCACTCCTCCATTCCTCCCTCTCCTCCATTCATCCCTCACTCCTCCATTCCTCCCTCTCCTCCATTCCTCCCTCACTCCTCCATTCCTCCCTCACTCCTCCATTCCTCCCTCACTCCCTGCCCTGGAGTAGTGAAGCAGAATGTCTTAGGTTCTGTAACTATTAATCAGAGGACTCAGAGGAGTCTGCTCTTAAAATATATCTGGAGCAGCTCCAGGATAAAGAGGGACATTTATATTTTCCTTCTTTCATATTTTGCCTTCCCGACCTACACAATAATAATAATGTGTGTGTGTGTGTAACATAGGGTTCGTTTGCTGACAGCAATAACATACTCTAGAGTCCCAGACGACTAGACCAATGAAAACAGCTCTTCTCTCATGTGGTCCTGGTCTACATGATCTGTTTCCCTACACAAACCCAAAGACGGGTGTTACAGCACCCCCCCCCCCCCCCCCTGCAGCCCTCACCACACAGGGCCTCACTGTGTCCAGGCACTATGACATCATCATTCCGAGCCAACAGTGTCCGGAGGGAGATTACAGAACAGACTGAAAGTTCAGCCCAGCACAGCCACATGCTATATTAGCAGCAACACGGTTGTTATTTCTACTGTGATACTCAGCTATGTCAGTAGCAGTAGATTAGCCAACAGACAGGAGACATTCCATCAAACACTACTTAAACACTACTTAAAGCTGTCCTAGACATAGAACACATGTGGACAAGTGTGTCCCAATCCTGTTCTCTGTTTCTAGAGAAAACCAACACTTTAAGAAATAGATAAAGAGAGAGAGAGAGAGAGAGAGAGAGAGGGAGAAGTAAGGGAAACACTGATCCCAGGACTGGTCTTAGTTGAGCTTTGCTTATTAATAAAATATCATATACTGCCTTACCGTTCCTACTTCCATCATCTGATGTAATCACAGTCAGACAGGAGAGGAGCCTGCTATCACATCAGTTGATCTGAACTGTCTTCACACAGTCAGACAGGAGAGGAGCCTGCTTTCACATCAGTTGATCTGAACTGTCTTTACACAGTCATACAGGAGAGGAGCCTGCTATCACATCAGTTGATCTGAACTGTCTTTACACAGTCATACAGGAGAGGGGCCTGCTATCACATCAGTTGATATGAACTGTCTTTACACAGTCAGACAGGAGAGGAGCCTGCTATCACATCAGTTGATCTGAACTGTCTTTACACAGTCAGACAGGAGAGGAGCCTGCTATCACATCAGTTGATCTGAACTGTCTTTACACAGTCAGACAGGAGAGGAGCCTGCTATCACATCAGTTGATCTGAGTATCTCTGTGTTTTGGGGATGGTCAGTGTTCTGTTTAGTGTTGTGTTTCTTTGCACTTATCTTTCCGATGGAGGAGAACCGTATGGCCTTCCTGTTGCATAACATCCAGGGTCAGAGGGAAGAGAGTGGAACCTCTCTCCTCCTTGTTCTTTTTCTCTTTCTTTCTTTCTTTCTTTCTTTCTTTCTTTCTTTCTTTCTTTCTTTCTTTCTTTCTTTCTTTCTTTCTTTCTCTCCCTCCCTCCAGCTCTTTCTGTCTTTCTCTTTCTGCCTCCCCACTATATCTCTCTCCCTGTCTCCCTGCGACTCTTTCTCTCTCTCTCTCTCTTTACCCCCCCTCTATCACACACTATCCCTGTCTCTGTCACACAATCTCTCTCTCTCCCTCTCTCTCTCTCTCTCTCTCTCTCTCTCTCTCTCTCTCTCTATCACTGTCTCTTTCCCTCCCCTCTCAATTCAATTCAATTCAAGGGATTTATTGGCATGGAAAACACATGTTAATATTGTTAACAAAAGTGAAATGAACAATAAAAATTAACAGTAAAACAATACACTCACAGAAGTTTCAAAAGAATAAAGACATTTAGAATGTCATATCATGTCTATATACAGTGTTGTAACGATGTGCAAATAGTTAAAAGTACAATAGTTAAAATAAATTAACATAAATATGGGTTGTATTTACAATTATGTTTATTTTTCACTGGTTGCCCTTTCCTTGTGGCAACAGGTCACAAATATTGCTGCTGTGATGTCACACTGTGGTATTTTACCCAGTAGATATGGGAGTTTATCAAAATTGGGTTTGTTTTCAAATTATTTGTGGATCTGTGTAATCTGAGGGAAATATGTGTCTCTAGCATGGTCATATATTTGTCATGAGGTTAGGAAGTGAAGCTCAGTTTCCACTTTATTTTGTGGGCAGTGTGCACATAGCCTGTCTTCTCTTGAGAGCTATGTCTGCCTACGGCGGCTTTTCCAATAGCAAGGTTATGCTCACTGAGTCTGTACATAGTCAAAGATTTTCTTATGTTTGGGTCCGTCACAGTGGTCAGGTATTCTGTCACGGTGTACTCTCTGTTTAGGGCCAAATAGCATTCTAGTTTGCTCTGTTATTTTGTAAATTCTTTCCGGTATATGGTTGGGTCTAATTGTGTTGCTGTCCTGGGGCTCTAAGGGGTCTGTTTGTGTTTGGAAACAGAGCCCCGGGACCAGCTTGCTTAGAGGACTTCTCCAGGTTCATCTCTCTGTAGGTGATGGCTTTGTTATGGAAGGTTTGGGAATCGCTTCTTTTAGGTGTTTGTAGAATTTAACGGCTCTTTTCTGGATTTTGATAATTAGCGGGTATCGGCCTAATTCTGCTCTGCATGCATTATTTGGTGTTCTATGTTGTACACGGAGGATATTTCTGCAGAATTCTGCATGCAGAGTCTCAATTTGGTGTTTGTCCCATTTTGTGAATTCTTGGTTGGTGAGCGGACACCAGACCTCACAACCATAAAGGGCATTGGGTTCTATAACTGATTCAAGTATTTTTAGCCAGATCCTAATTAGTATGTTGAATTTTATGTTCCTTTTGATGACATAGAAGGCCCTTCTTGCCTTGTCTCTCAGCTCATTCACAGCTTTGTGGAAGTTACCTTTGGCGCTGATGTCTAGGCCAAGGTATGTATAGTTTTTTGTGTGCTGTAGGGGAACGGTGTCCAGATGGAATTTGTATTTGTGGTCCTGGCGACTGGACCTTTTTTGGAACACTATTTTTGTCTTACTGAGACTTACTGTCAGGGCCCTGGTCTGGCAGAATCTGTGCTGAAGATCTTAGTGCTTTCTCTCTCTCTCTTTCCCTCTTGCTCTTCTACATGGCCCGAAGCACAAGGAGTTTCCCAACCTAATTACACTATACCCCCATGATGAGAACATACACAGACAGATAATCAACTAATGAAGTCATGGAGGGATGGTGTGTGTGAGAGTGAGAGAGAAACACTTCAGACAAAACCCCTTCATATGTCAGGTGGGGGAGGAGGGGAGACGGCCGGAGGAGGAGGGGGAGACGGGGGAGGTGGAGGGGGAGACTGGGGAGGAGGAGACTGAGGAGGGGGAGACTGGGGAGGAGGAGGGGGAGACGGGGGAGGAGGAGGGGGAGACGGGGGAGGTGGAGGGGGAGACTGGGGAGGAGGAGACTGAGGAGGGGGAGACTGGGGAGGAGGAGGGGGAGACTTGGGAGAAGAAGAGGGAGACAGGGAAGGAGGAGGGGGAGACGGGGGAGGTGGGGAGTGGACAGAACAGGGAGTTCTTGTGACTCATCTGGATGATGATCATTCAAGGACAAACCCAGACTCTCATCTCTCCTCACTAACCCAGACTCATCTCTCCTCACTAACCCAGACTCTCCTCTCTCCTCACTAACCCAGACTCTCCTCTCTCCTCACTAACCCATACTCTCATCTCTCCTCACTAACCCAGACTCTCCTCTCTCCTCACTAACCCAGACTCTCCTCTCTCCTCACTAACCCAGACTCTCATCTCTCCTCACTAACCCAGACTCCTCTCTCCTCACTAACCCAGACTCTCCTCTCTCCTCACTAACCCAGACTCTTCTCTCTCCTTACTAACCCAGACTCTCCTCTCTCCTCACTAACCCAGACTCTCCTCTCTCCTCACTAACCCAGACTCTCATCTCTCCTCACTAACCCAGACTCTAACAGCCAGCCTCTCATCATTCCTCACTAACCCAGACTCTAACAGGCTCTCATCTCTCCTCACTAACCCAGACTCTAACAGCCAGCCTCTCATCTCTCCACTATCTGGCTATAAGACCGACCCACAGGTCTGACTGGGAATGGGAGACATGCCAGTGAATGGATGCACTTTTGGGGGGGGGGGGGGGGGGGGGGGTAAGCTGTGTTTTTTTTTCACAAGGTCATATAAGCCTTCCTTAGGAGAACTCTAGGATATGAGCAGGAAGTGTATCAGACAATAAAATACCCCATTTTATTCTGATGTGGTCTGAGTGTAAGTAAATAAAGAAACCTAAAGAAACCAGAGGAATAAAATAAAGAAAGAAAAACATTTGTTCTTCATCCCCACCCTGTTATCCTCTGGGGTCTTTTTATTTTGGGAGTTCCCGTCTGATAAGCGTTTTCTTCTTCTGCCCGGTAACAGTAAGAATGTCAGTAAGAATGCTCCAATAATTATCCTCCTCTCTCATTCGCCCATATAAGGAAGAATGAACATTCTGCGCTGGTGAATTCTTCTGGGTTGAACCAACAGCTGCCCTGAGGTACAGGCTATAATACTAGCCAACTAACCCGAACCCCTAGCCCCTAACCCCTAGCCAACTAACCCTAACCCCTAACCCAAAGACAACTAAGCCTAGCCCTAGCGAACTAACCCTAACCCCTAGCCAACTAACCCTAGGCCTCACCCTAGCCATAACCCTAGATTCATGTCCACATCCCGGTTCAACCCTAACCTTAGCCTCAACCCCAACCCTAACCTACTCGATTTAACAGATAACCAGTCTCCCTAGTTGTGTAACAGCAGGATACCTTGGCTCGTAAAGCTGTCCATTTGTTTAACTTGGGGCTCAGAACCAATAGACAAACATAACATTCTCCCATAGTCTTGAATTATGAATGGTCTTAATAGATAACAACCTTCGCAGGTCCCTTGCTGATAGACTGACCGCTTTATAGGAAGACTGTACTTTTCACTGTATCTCTCTGGCTGGGAAGATGACAGGAGAGGTGACGGGAGAGGTGAGGTGAAGCCTAGTTTATCACTAGGCAGGTTAGATGTGTTGCAACAGCGAGGCGAGAGAGAGGAGTCGCCAGGCTTGTTCATGTGGACTGATAACTAGGATTAGAGGAAGAGAGATGGGGAGTAGGGAGAGTGAAGAAGAGCCAGGGGGAGCAGGGAGAGGGGAGAGCGAAGAAGAACCAGGGGGAGCAGGGAGAGCGAAGAAGAGCCAGGGGGAGCAGAGAGAGCGAAGAAGAGACCCAGGGGGGGGGGGCAGAGGGAGTGAAGTAGAGCCAGGGGGAGCAGGGAGGGTGAAGAAGAGCCAGAGGGAACAAGGAGAGTAAAGAAGAGCCAGGGGGAGCAGGGAGAGTGAAGAAGAGACAGGGGAGCAGGGAGAGTGAAGAAGAGCCAGGGGGAGCAGGGAGAGTGAAGAAGAGCCAGGGGAGCAGGGAGAGTGAAGAATAGCCAGGGGGAGCAGGGAGAGTGAAGCAGAGCCAGGGGGAGCAGGGAGAGTGAAGAAGAGCCAGGGGAGCAGGGAGAGTAAAGAAGAGCCAGGGGAGCAGGGAGAGTAAAGAAGAGCCAGGGGGAGCATGGAGAGTGAAGAAGAGCCAGGGGGAGCAGGGAGAGTAAAGAAGAGCCAGGGGGAGCAGGGAGAGTGAAGAAGAGCCAGGGGGAGCAGGGAGAGTGAAGAAGAGCCAGGGGGAGCAGGGAGAGTGAAGAAGAGCCAGGGGGAGCAGGGAGAGTGAAGAAGAGCCAGGGGGAGCAGGGAGAGTGAAGAAGAGCCAGGGGAGCAGGGAGAGTAAAGAAGAGCCAGGGGGAGCAGGGAGAGTGAAGAAGAGCCAGGGGGAGCAGGGAGAGTGAAGAAGAGCCAGGGGAGCAGGGAGGGTGAAGAAGAGCCAGGGGGAGCATGGAGAGTGAAGAAGAGCCAGGGGAACAGGGAGAGTGAAGAAGAGCCAGGGGGAACAGGGAGAGTGAAGAAGAGCCAGGGGGAGCAGGGAGAGTGAAGAAGAGCCAGGGGGAGCAGGGAGAGTGAAGCAGAGCCAGGGGGAGCAGGGAGAGTGAAGAAGAGCCAGGGGGAACAGGGAGAGTGAAGAAGAGCCAGGGGAGCAGGGAGGGTGAAGAAGAGCCAGGGGGAACAGGGAGAGTGAAGAAGAGCCAGGGGAGCAGGGAGGGTCAAGAAGAGCCAGGGGGAGCATGGAGAGTGAAGAAGAGCCAAGGGGAGGCCAGGCTAACATTCTGCAGCTGTCTGGTTCTGGTAACCTCCATTAACACCCAAAGTGTCCATTTACTGCAGCATGGAGACATTTTATAGATGGTGTGAAGTGAAGAAGGGAAGAACAAACACCATTGTAAATACAACCCATATTTCTATTTATTTATTTTCCCTTGTGTACTTTAACCATTTCTACATTGTTACAACACGGTATATATACATAATATGACATTTGTAATGTCTTTATTGTTTTGAAACTTCTGTATGTGTAATCTTTACTGTTCGTTTTGATTGTTTATTTCACTTTTGTATATTATCGACCTCACTTGCTTTGGCAATGTTAACACGTTTCCCATGCCAATAAAGCCCCTTGAATTGAATTGAATTGAATTGGTGGAGAGGGGAGGCATGGCGAGAGAGGGGGGAACCAACCGACCTAAAATTATCCTTACCAAGGAATGTATGAAATCAGATATGGGTCTCTGAGTTTCATTAGTGGGTTTTCCCCACCAAAGAGGTGCCCTTCCAAAGAGGTGCCCCTCCAGGTGTGTGTGTCACACATGCACAAACACACACACACACACACCACCTACAGGCACCCTGTCAGAGACAGCGTCTTCCAGTTGGCTCCTGTTATCGTGACGATAAAGCTGAAGCAGCTGGATGGTGGATGACCTCATCGAAAGACGAGTGCATGAATACCATGGATACCATCCTGCAGAGTCAGGAGAAAACCAGACACACTACCCCTCTCATCCCTCCACCTACCACTCCAACAAATCAAACAAATTACTTCAGCTTCCTGGCTTCTTGTTTTGTTCTAGCTTCTATCTGATCTGCTTTCACCTACAGATGCAGGATCTTAATTTGACCAATTTCTCACAGCAGAATAATAATCCTGCAGCAACAGGAAATGTTAATTATTGTGTGGATTATAATTAATGGACATTTTTGTAGGGGTTGATAATTTTTTACTTAGGGAAAATTAAATCAGAAATTTTATTAGCTTTTTTATTCTAGAATACACTACAAGTGACATTTGGTGCAACAACAGGATCAAATTAAGATCCCACACCTGTACTGTGGCCAGTTATAACTTGTGGATCCGCTCACAAAACAGACATGACTGAGATTCCCCCAGGCAAAGTGACAGCCTCAACAAACATACCTCTGATTGTTATGCTACTTTAAAGTTAAAGATGCACTGTGCAGAAATCGCACTGCCATTTCCTGGTTGCAAAAATTATAATAGTTCGCCTAATTTCAGTTTATGTGACAGAACAAACAAGACTAGTAAAGAGAGTCATTGTACCTTCTAAACCACTGTGAAACATATTTTTCATAAACAAAAATATTGTATTTTCAGCTGTTTGAAGCTGGTGTACAAAACCAAAAGTAAAAGATGCAAAAAACAAAACTCAAGAACAGGAAGCATAGAAATAGCACACACAGAATACCGCTTATTAGACTTGCTTTTAATGGGAATGACAAATCTATAACTCACATTCCCATGTGAATTTAGTCAGGACACCCAAAAAGTTATGTATTGCAGCTTTAACTAAAACCATTTGATGCTCCACCTACAGTTTATGTCCTTCAGCTCCAATAGTAACTAAAACCATTTGATGCTCCACCTACAGTTTATGTCCTTCAGCTCCAATAGTAACTAAAACCATTTGATGCTCCACCTACAGTTTATGTCCTTCAGCTCCAATAGTAACTAAAACCACTTGATGCTTCACCTACAGTTTATGTCCTTCAGCTCCAATAGTAACTAAAACCACTTGATGCTCCACCTACAGTTTATGTCCTTCAGCTCCAATAGTAACTAAAACCATTTGATGCTCCACCTACAGTTTATGTCCTTCAGCTCCAATAGTAACTAAAACCATTTGATGCTCCACCTACAGTTTATGTCCTTCAGCTCTAATAGTAACTAAAACCATTTGATGCTCCACCTACAGTTTATGTCCTTCAGCTCCAATAGTAACTAAAACCATTTGATGCTCCACCTACAGTTTATGTCCTTCAGCTCCAATAGTAACTAAAACCATTTGATGCTCCACCTACAGTTTATGTCCTTCAGCTCTAATAGTAACTAAAACCATTTGATGCTCCACCTACAGTTTATGTCCTTCAGCTCCAATAGTAACTAAAACCACTTGATGCTCCACCTACAGTTTATGTCCTTCAGCTCCAATAGTAACTAAAACCATTTGATGCTCCACCTACAGTTTATGTCCTTCAGCTCCAATAGTAACTAAAACCATTTGATGCTCCACCTACAGTTTATGTCCTTCAGCTCTAATAGTAACTAAAACCATTTGATGCTCCACCTACAGTTTATGTCCTTCAGCTCCAATAGTAACTAAAACCATTTGATGCTCCACCTACAGTTTATGTCCTTCAGCTCCAATAGTAACTAAAACCATTTGATGCTCCACCTACAGTTTATGTCCTTCAGCTCTAATAGTAACTAAAACCACTTGATGCTTCACCTACAGTTTATGTCCTTCAGCTCCAATAGTAACTAAAACCACTTGATGCTCCACCTACAGTTTATGTCCTTCAGCTCCAATAGTAACTAAAACCATTTGATGCTCCACCTACAGTTTATGTCCTTCAGCTCCAATAGTAACTAAAACCACTTGATGCTCCACCTACAGTTTATGTCCTTCAGCTCCAATAGTAACTAAAACCACTTGATGCTCCACCTACAGTTTATGTCCTTCAGCTCCAACACTAACTTTACAGTCGTTCACCAACGGTTGAAGAAGAAGCCTTCAGGATCTTGTTTTGTCTCTGTCGTACCTACTATTTGTTCATAATTAATTACATCCCTTGAAGACGACTTCCTATGAGCTATACACAACTCTGACAAAATACCCTCTGTCATGTTTTGGACTCCGCCTGCCTGCTGGGATGTGGGATGAACAGGACTGTATTTGGCTGTGGTTTTGGGGAGTGACTCATCCTCTTTCACCACACCAAGCGGTGGTAGGGTTTATTAAAGCTCTCGTGATATTCAACCTCATCTGTTTGGCAGAGTTCAGTCATGTGAGAGATAAAGGGGATGTCACATCAAAGCATAGAGCACTCCTCCAGAACATCTGTTGGTACTCCCAGGGGGAGGAGGGGGAGGAGGAGGAGGAGGAGACATGGGGGAGATGAGCTGTTTGTCCACCACCCACAGGTCTCTCTGTCTTTCTTCCTATCTTCCTATCTCTCTGTCTCCCCCCCCCCCCCCCCCCCCCCCCCCCCCCCCCCACACACACACACACACACAGACACACACACACACACACACACACACACACAGCTGTATTGTGCTCTGTGACAAGGTGCCATGCTATGTTGTGTCTGGCTGGTTTGGCTCTGTGAGGTCAGAGGTGTATCAGTCAGCTAGATCTACTCAGGGTGTTCCAAAGCTAGCCAGCTTCAGTTAGCTTCACATCCCATCTCAGGCTTCATCCGTACTACGACGTTGGATATTGCTGCGCGTGCATGTCGCACATGTCCAACGCCAAACTCTTCATTGGGACAATGCTGAAACGTCAATCCATGTGGCACATATTCATTTGTGCATTCTGTCATTACTAAATGTGTAATGTGATATATTTTAACATGACTATTTTTGAGACACATTTATTTATTAATAAAATATTTTATCAGTCGTCTTCGTCAAAGGAAGGGGTTGATGACGCAATCTTTGCAGGAGGGAGGGAATCTGATTTCATTGGTCCTCAGCTCGTGGCTCAGTCATTTCATTCAGGGTAAGTGGAGTTAGCCGTGAGTTAGCCTGCCTCAGAGCAGGTTGGTTCTGAAGGATTCGTTGCCGTATCATTTTACCTGGCTAAAGGGTAAGCCACTTTCGTATGACCGGTTACCCCGAGCTGAACTCAGAGTTGACCAAAGTTAACTCACTAGCTCTTCAAATCAGTTTCGTAGGATTGCCCTCTGATGTAATCTCCCAGAGACCTATTGTACTGCAGCTTGATAGGCTGCTGAAACAATGACACTGGGTCAGTCTGCAGGAGGAAGTTTGGTCTGGAAAGATTACAATATGAGAGGAAGTCAATGGAGGGAAAGATTAGAAGTGTGTGTGTGTGTTTTGGTTTTACCATCCTTGTGGGGACATTTCGCCGGTCCTCACAAGGAAAAACGCTATTTTAGGGTAAGGGGTTAGGTTTATGGTTAAGGTTAGAATTAGGGTTAGAGTTAGGGTTAGACTACACCTGGTACACTACACCTCGTACACTCCTCTTCAGTACACTACACCTGGTACACTCCTCTCCAATACACTACACCTGGTACACTCCTCTCCAGTACACTACACCCGGTACAATCCTCTCCAGTATACTACACCTGGTACACTACACCTGGTACACTCCTCTCCAGTACACTACACCTGGTGCACTCCTCTCTAGTACACTACATCTGGTACACTCCTATCCAGTACACTACACCTGGTACACTCCTCTTCAGTACACTACACCTGGTACACTCCTCTCCAGTACACTACACCTGGTACACTCCTCTTCAGTACACTACACCTGGTACACTCCTCTTCAGTACACTACACCTGGTACACTCCTGTCCAGTACACTACACCTGGTACACTACACCTGGTTCACTCCTCTCCAGTGCACTACACCTGGTACACTCCTCTCCAGTACACTACAACAGGTACACTCCTCTCCAGTACACTACACCTGGTACACTACACCTGGTACACTCTTCTTCAGTACACTACACCTGGTACACTCCTCTCCAATACACTACACCTGGTACACTCCTCTCCAGTACACTACACCCGGTACAATCCTCTCCAGTATACTACACCTGGTACACTACACCTGGTACACTCCTCTCCAGTACACTACACCTGGTGCACTCCTCTCTAGTACACTACATCTGGTACACTCCTATCCAGTACACTACACCTGGTACACTCCTCTTCAGTACACTACACCTGGTACACTCCTCTCCAGTACACTACACCTGGTACACTCCTCTTCAGTACACTACACCTGGTACACTCCTCTTCAGTACACTACACCTGGTACACTCCTGTCCAGTACACTACACCTGGTACACTACACCTGGTTCACTCCTCTCCAGTGCACTACACCTGGTACACTCCTCTCCAGTACACTACAACAGGTACACTCCTCTCCAGTACACTACACCTGGTACACTACACCTGGTACACTCCTCTCCAGTACACTACACCTGGTACACTACACCTGGTACACTCTTCTTCAGTACACTACACCTGGTACACTCCTCTGCAGTACACTACACCTGGTACACTCCTCTCCAGTACACTACACCTGGTACACTCCTCTCCAGTACACTACACCTGGTACACTACACCTGGTACACTCCTCTCCAGTACACTACACCTGGTACACTACACCTGGAACACTCCTCTTCAGGACACTACACCTGGTACACTCCTCTCCAGTACACTACACCTGGTACACTCCTCTTCAGTACACTGCACCTGGTACACTCCTCTTCAGTACACTACACCTGGTACACTCCTCTCTAGTACACTACACCTGGTACACTCCTCTCTAGTACACTACACCTGGTACACTCCTCTTCAGTACACTACACCTGGTACACTCCTCTCCAGCACACTACACCTGGTACACTCCTCTCCAGTACACTACACCTGGTACACTCCTCTCTAGTACACTACACCTGGTACACTCCTCTCCAATACACTACACCCGGAACACTCCTCTCCAGTACACTACACCTGGTACACTCCTCTCCAGTACACTACACCTGGTACACTACACCTGGAACACTCCTCTTCAGTACACTACACCTGGTACACTCCTCTCCAGTACACTACACCTGGTACACTCCTCTCCAGTACACTACACCTGGTACACTCCTCTTCAGTACACTACACCTGGTACACTCCTCTCCAGTACACTACAGCTGGTACACTCCTCTTCAGTACACTACACCTGGTACACTCCTCTCCAGTACACTACACCTGGTACACTCCTCTCCAGTACACTACACCTGGTACACCTCTCTCTAGTACACTACACCTGGTACACTCCTCTCTAGTACACTACACCTGGTACACTCCTCTCTAGTACACTACACCTGGTACACTCCTCTTCAGTACACTACACCTGGTACACTCCTCTTCAGTACACTACACCTGGTACACTCCTCTCCAGTACACTACACCTGGTACACTCCTCTTCAGTACACTACACCTGGTACACTCCTCTTCAGTACACTACACCTGGTACACTCCTGTCCAGTACACTACACCTGGTACACTACACCTGGTTCACTCCTCTCCAGTGCACTACACCTGGTACACTCCTCTCCAGTACACTACAACAGGTACACTCCTCTCCAGTACACTACACCTGGTACACTACACCTGGTACACTCCTCTCCAGTACACTACACCTGGTACACTACACCTGGTACACTCTTCTTCAGTACACTACACCTGGTACACTCCTCTCCAGTACACTACACCTGGTACACTCCTCTCCAGTACACTACACCTGGTACACTCCTCTCCAGTACACTACACCTGGTACACTCCTCTCTAGTACACTACACCTGGTACACTCCTCTCTAGTACACTACACCTGGTACACTCCTCTTCAGTACACTACACCTGGTACACTCCTCTCCAGCACACTACACCTGGTACACTCCTCTCCAGTACACTACACCTGGTACACTACACCTGGTACACTCCTCTCCAGTACACTACACCTGGTACACTCCTCTTCAGTACACTGCACCTGGTACACTCCTCTTCAGTACACTACACCTG
>NC_048571.1:5881194-6051194 GCF_013265735.2 Oncorhynchus mykiss | reverse complement strand
TGTATTTCATCCAATAGCCATGGGAGTTTATCAAATTTGGATTTGTTTTCGAATTCTTTGTGGGTCTGTGTAATCTGAGGGAAATATGTGTCTCTAATATGGTCATATATTTGGCATGAGGTTAGGAAGTGAAGCTCAGTTTCCACTTTATTTTGTGGGCAGTGAGCACATACTGTTGCCTGTCTTCTCTTGAGAACCATGTCTGCCTACGGCGGCCTTTCTCAATAGCAAGGCTATGCTCACTGAGTCTGTACATAGTCAAAGCTTTCCTTAAGTTTGGGTCAGTCACAGTGGTCAGGTATTCTGCCACGGTGTACTCTCTGTTTAGGGCCAAATAGCATTCTAGTGTGCTCTGTTATTTTGTCAATTCTTTCCAATGTGTCAAGTAATTATCTTTTTTATTTTCTCATGATATGGTTGGGTCTAATTGTGTTGCTGTCCTGGTGCTCTGTGGGGTCTGTTTGTGTTTGTAAACAGAGCCCCAGGACCAGCTTGCTTAGAGGACTTATTTCTCTGTAGGTGATGGCTTTGTTATGGAAGGTTTGGGAATCGCTTCCTTTTAGGTGGATGTCGAGTTTAATGTCTATTTTCTGGATTTTGATAATTATCTGCCTAATTCTGCTCTGCATGCATTATTTGGTAGTTTACGTTGTACACTGAGGATATCACTCTCTCTCTCTCGCTCTCTCTCAATTAAATTAAATTAAATTACATTTCAATTTAAGGGCAAAATTGGCATGGGAAACATATGTTAACATTGCCAAAGCAAGTGAACTAGATACTAAACAAAACTGAAATAAACAATAAAAAGTAACAGTAAACATTACACCCCCCCCTCCCTCCCTCTCGCTCTCTCTCTCTCTCTCTCTCTCTCTCCCTCCCTCTCTCTCTCTCTCCCCCCCCCCTCTCTCTCTCTCTCTCTCTCTCTCTCTCTCTCTATCTCTCTTTCTCTCTCTATCTCTCTCTCTCTCTCTCTAACTCTCGCTCCTTCTCCCCTCTCTCTCTCCCTCCCTCCCTCTCCCTACCTCTCTCTCTCTCGCTCTCTCTCGCTCGCTCTCTCTCTCCCCCTCACCCTCTCTTGTGATATTTCCACCATCCTCCATTGTATTAGACTCCTGATTACACATTAACAGAACCTATGACTAGTGGGTTCTTCTGACCAAGGTAAAGGTGTGTCTTCATCTAGATGGGGACTTGTATAAAGTCCTCTCCCTGCTGCCCAGGTGACTGATTTGATTTGACACAGTGAGTTGTGAGACCTGTTAGTAAAGGAGAGAGGGACATTGTTGATGATGATGCTGGGTCTGGGCTCTGTTGGATTGGTTCTGTTATCTCTGGCTGTCCAGAGTGGACATGGAGCCCAGGACAGGTGAGTCTGGGAGGGATACTGTAACTCTACTACGGTTAGTCTCCTATGAAGGATGACTTAACAAGTCAGACTAACAGGATTTTTATTAAAGATTCATACATCGGTAGCTGATTTACAACCAATTTATAACCACCAAACCAAGATGTATTCGTTTGATGTGCATAGAGTATGTGTGTGTCAATGTACAGTGCTGTTTGGAGTAGAGAGGAGACCACTGAGAGGAATTACTACACCAGGTACCACAACATGTCAGAGGTGAGGGACACACACACACACACACACACACACACACACACACACAAAGAATGAAAGAGTCCTCACTGCATAGAGACTCTGGTACCTCTCCCTATAGATTACAGCATGGATGGAGCAGATGAAGAGGGAGAACCCAGATGTTGTGTCCTCCATGGTCTACGGTCAAACCTATGAGAGGAGGAACATCACCTTACTGAAGGTTCTTCACCTCTCTCTCTCTCTCTCTCTCTCTCTCTCTCTCTCTCTCTCTCTCTCTCTCTCTCCCTCTCCATTCACTGTCTTCAGAGTTCCTAGAAAGCCAGGGTGGTGGAACATACCTGACCCTCTCTATAGACTACAGAGGAGTTCCTCTAGTCCTAATATTCTGTATGGTATCAGAAGCACAATAGATGTCTCCTGGGAGACAAACAAGGGAGATTATGGCCACCACTCAGTTACTGAAAGATATAGAGCTTAGATGTACTTATCTCCTATTGGTTGTTGCGTTGCAGATTGGTCTGAGTTCTACTGGGAGGAAGAAGGCTATCTGGATGGACTGTGGGATCCACGCCAGAGAATGGATCGCTCCTGCTTTCTGCCAGTACTTTGTCAGAGAGGTGTGTGTGTCCATTACAGTGAAACATATCCTTGTTTCTGTCAGGACTGTGTCTAGGGGTGTGAGTACCAATCATGGAAACCCCCTCATTGATTTCTACCAACAGATCCTGAGAACGTACAAAACCGACACCAAGGTGAATGAGATGATGAAAAATCTGGATTTCTACATCACACCAGTCCTAAACGTTGATGGCTACATCTACTCTTGGCATAATGAAAGCGTAAGTACTGATTAATGCTACTTCAGACCAGCTTTGACACATTCTGGGAAACTACTGGAAATATGACAAATTGTTTCTTTAATTGCGTCACATCTCTGCCAGGTGTTATCAGTACAGTACATAGTTCACAATAGACCTAGACATGCTGGTACAATATATGAGTAGACCTTACAAGTAACAAGAGCGCCATCTATTGGCTTGGATGACATATTGTAACAGAAATATTATTGATGACAGTATTATCATTCCAGTTAGTGACTAGTGGTTCTTATCTCTGTAGACTCGACTGTGGAGGAAGTCCAGATCTCCAGGAACAGGAGGCTGTACCTGCTATGGAACAGACCTCAATCGTAACTTCTACGCTAACTGGGGCAGTGAGTATGGTTCTTACTCTAAACCACACTCACTCACACACACCAAAGTTGGGGTCAATTCCATTTCAATTCCATTAAATTCAGATAGTACACTGAAATTCCAATTCTCAATGCTTTTCAATGAGGAACATTTGGAATTTGGTTTACTTCCTGAATTGACTGGAACTGAGATAGAATTGACCTCAACCCCAACACTGACACACACACATCCTAACTGTGTTTTCCTCTCCTGTCTGTGCAGTGGTTGGTGTCTCGACAGACTGCTGCTTTGAGACCTACTGCGGTACCAAGGCTCTCTCTGAGTCTGAGGCCTGGGCCGTCACAGACATGTTGGGGAAAATGAGGGAAGACATTCTGGCTTTCCTCACCATCCACTCCTATGGCCAGCTAATCCTGGTGCCCTACGGACATCCCAACATCTCAGCACCCAACTACGATGAGCTGGTACGCCTGTTCCACACACAAGTAGACCAGCGTTTTTCAATTCTGCTTTTGGAGACGCACAAGGGTGCAATTTCTTTGACCCTAATAACGTATGTCTCTGTGTTACCAGATGGAGGTGGGTCTGGGAGCAGCCAAGGCTATAAAGGCAGTCCATGGGATGGACTACACTGTAGGCACCTCACCTGATGTGTTGTGTAAGTAGTGAGGCTAAGAGGATACTGTGACTTCTAAGTGGCTATAGTTACATGAATATCCTGTTTACAATTCAACAAATCCTTTCTTGTGTTTCTCTATTATTACAACCACTGGCCTATACTCTGTCTCCAGATGCCAACTCGGGATCGTCTCGTGACTTCGCCAGGCTGATCGGCATCCCGTTGTCTTTCACCTTTGAGCTCAGGGACAAGGGCGAACACGGCTTTGAGCTCCCAGAGGACCAGATCCAGCCCACCTGTGAGGAGGCCTACGCCGGAGCACAACACATCATCACCTACACACACGACAAGGCCTTCTACAGCTATGCTGCCACCGTCAGGGCAACACTGTGGACCACACTGCTGGCAGCCTGGGTCTCTAGCGCCACCCAGCCGTAAACTGGGAGGACTGCAGGAGTCAGGCCAGGAGATGGTGGCAGTTTATCAGTATATTCAGAAATGAGACTTTGGACAAAAGTGATAAACTGTCAGATAGACTATAAAATCTGTTTAATCACTTATTTGATCAACTGTGCTTTGTTATTTGTTTCTCTACAATTCTGCTGTAAAATATAACGCTCGTTAAAAGTGACAAAACACAAACACGTTTGTACAGTAGAATATTTTGAATGAACATTTCCGTGATATAAATATACTCAACTGCTATGTAATGCTGTCGTAACGTCCTGCTTCTGTTATCGAGCCCCACGAGTTCAGTGAAGGTCCAGTTCAACATTAGATCAACCTCTGCTCCGGATGAAATATTGGACTGTTTAACTTGATCAGATCCAACAGCACCATTGTGTCCAGTTGCTTTCACCTCTGTCAGGTTTCTAGTTTTTATTGTCACGTGCACAAGTACAGTGGAATGCCTTTCTTGTTTGCTCGTTCCCAACAATGCAGTAATCAATATCAGTAGTACTATCATTTGTTTGTATAAAAAAGTAAAGTAGAACAAAAACCCAGTGTTCCTGGGTAGCAGAAGGTTACGTTGACCCCCTCTCCCCTGTCCATGTGTAGCTGAGGAGCATTAAAGGCGCTGCTTGGTCAATCTGTTGTCTGCATTGGCCGTCCAGTATTTACGGTGATACAGCCTCTGCAGAAGTCAGGGCTTTCATACTTATTGCACTTCGTGGGGGCTGTTGTGAGGGAAGTTGTCAAGGAAGTGAGCTTGTGTTCAAACAGGACCTCCCGCCCCCACCTACTGTCAACCATTCATGTTAATGCAGAGCTATATGAAGCTATACGGAGCTATACGGACCCCTCCGCATCATTACATTGGGAGGTGCACAGTGATGTGGTACAGAGCTCAATTTGGCTTCTGTTCAGTTTATTTTATTTTATTAATTCGACCATTTAAAAAAACAAGCACACATAAAACTTAAAAAGCCATACATGCACTTGAGTAAAACCATGGAGGATGACACACAATAAAGTCTGGGACTTATTTCCATTGTGGTCCTCTTGAGACAAGATGGCTAGACAACATTGAACACAGTTAAACACAGTGTGGCATTGAGATAATAAAACATAAAAACAAAGAAGAAGAACATCTATCTCATCATTCCAGTTACATCATAGGGGTTATTCATATGGGCACAGAGGACATCAAACATATTTTTACTTTATGTTTAAAGCTGCCCAGAGAGGACGTTGTTTTTATGGGCAGAGGCAACTCATTCCATTCTGAGGATCCAGTATACAAGAAAGTACCTTTCCCAGCATTACTCCTGAACCTGTATAAGCACACACCAGCAACACCTGATCTGGTGCTGTGATTATGTGCATCCCTAACACGGGGAAAGTAATCACTTAAATATCTGGGCGCAGGACCATAAATACTCCTGTAAACCAAACCCAGTCTAATCTGGAACACCTCAGTCTCAACAGGCAGAACCATAAATACTCCTGTAAACCAAACCCAGTCTAATCTGGAACACCTCAGTCTCAACAGGCAGAACCATAAATACTCCTGTAAACCAAACCCAGTCTAATCTGGAACACCTCAGCCTCAACATGCAGAACCATAAATACTCCTGTAAACCAAACCCAGTCTAAGCTGGAACACCTCAGCCTCAACATGCAGAACCATAAATACTCCTGTAAACCAAACCCAGTCAAATCTGGAACACCTCAGCCTCAACAGGCAGAACCATAAATACTCCTGTAAACCAAACCCAGTCTAATCTGGAACACCTCAGCCTCAACATGCAGAACCATAAATACTCCTGTAAACCAAACCCAGTCTAATCTGGAACACCTCAGCCTCAACATGCAGAACCATAAATACTCCTGTAAACCAAACCAAATCTAATCTGGAACACCTCAGCCTCAACATGCAGAACCATAAATACTCCTGTAAACCAAACCCAGTCTAATCTGGAACACCTCAGCCTCAACAGGCAGAACCATAAATACTCCTGTAAACCAAACCCAGTCTAATCTGGAACACCTCAGCCTCAACATGCAGAACCATAAATACTCCTGTAAACCAAACCCAGTCTAATCTGGAACACCTCAGCCTCAACAGGCAGAACCATAAATACTCCTGTAAACCAAACCCAGTCTAATCTGGAACACCTCAGCCTCAACAGGCAGAACCATAAATACTCCTGTAAACCAAACCCAGTCTAATCTGGAACACCTCAGCCTCAACAGGCAGGGCCATAAATACTCCTGTAAACCAAACCCAGTCTAATCTGGAACACCTCAGCCTCAACAGGCAGAACCATAAATACTCCTGTAAACCAAACCCAGTCTAATCTGGAACACCTCAGCCTCAACATGCAGAACCATAAATACTCCTGTAAACCAAACCCAGTCTAATCTGGAACACCTCAGTCTCAACAGGCAGGGCCATAAATACTCCTGTAAACCAAACCCAGTCTAATCTGGAACACCTCAGTCTCAACAGACAGAACCATAAATACTCCTGTAAACCAAACCAAATCTAATCTGGAACACCTCAGCCTCAACAGGCAGAACCATAAATACTCCTGTAAACCAAACCCAGTCTAATCTGGAACACCTCAGCCTCAACAGGCAGGGCCATAAATACTCCTGTAAACCAAACCCAGTCTAATCTGGAACACCTCAGCCTCAACATGCAGAACCATAAATACTCCTGTAAACCAAACCCAGTCTAATCTGGAACACCTCAGCCTCAACATGCAGAACCATAAATACTCCTGTAAACCAAACCAAATCTAATCTGGAACACCTCAGCCTCAACATGCAGAACCATAAATACTCCTGTAAACCAAACCCAGTCTAATCTGGAACACCTCAGCCTCAACAGGCAGAACCATAAATACTCCTGTAAACCAAACCCAGTCTAATCTGGAACACCTCAGCCTCAACATGCAGAACCATAAATACTCCTGTAAACCAAACCCAGTCTAATCTGGAACACCTCAGCCTCAACAGGCAGAACCATAAATACTCCTGTAAACCAAACCCAGTCTAATCTGGAACACCTCAGCCTCAACAGGCAGAACCATAAATACTCCTGTAAACCAAACCCAGTCTAATCTGGAACACCTCAGCCTCAACAGGCAGGGCCATAAATACTCCTGTAAACCAAACCCAGTCTAATCTGGAACACCTCAGCCTCAACAGGCAGAACCATAAATACTCCTGTAAACCAAACCCAGTCTAATCTGGAACACCTCAGCCTCAACAGGCAGAACCATAAATACTCCTGTAAACCAAACCCAGTCTAATCTGGAACACCTCAGCCTCAACAGGCAGGGCCATAAATACTCCTGTAAACCAAACCCAGTCTAATCTGGAACACCTCAGCCTCAACAGGCAGAACCATAAATACTCCTGTAAACCAAACCGAGTCTAATCTGGAACACCTCAGCCTCAACAGGCAGGGCCATAAATACTCCTGTAAACCAAACCCAGTCTAATCTGGAACACCTCAGCCTCAACAGGCAGGACCATAAATACTCCTGTAAACCAAACCCAGTCTAATCTGGAACACCTCAGCCTCAACAGGCAGAACCATAAATACTCCTGTAAACCAAACCCAGTCTAATCTGGAACACCTCAGCCTCAACATGCAGAACCATAAATACTCCTGTAAACCAAACCCAGTCTAATCTGGAACACCTCAGCCTCAACAGGCAGAACCATAAATACTCCTGTAAACCAAACCCAGTCTAATCTGGAACACCTCAGCCTCAACAGGCAGAACCATAAATACTCCTGTAAACCAAACCGAGTCTAATCTGGAACACCTCAGTCTCAACAGGCAGAACCATAAATACTCCTGTAAACCAAACCCAGTCTAATCTGGAACACCTCAGCCTCAACAGGCAGAACCATAAATACTCCTGTAAACCAAACCCAGTCATATCTGGAACACCTCAGCCTCAACATGCAGAACCATAAATACTCCTGTAAACCAAACCGAGTCTAATCTGGAACACCTCAGCCTCAACAGGCAGAACCATAAATACTCCTGTAAACCAAACCGAGTCTAATCTGGAACACCTCAGCCTCAACAGGCAGAACCATAAATACTCCTGTAAACCAAACCCAGTCTAATCTGGAACACCTCAGCCTCAACAGGCAGAACCATAAATACTCCTGTAAACCAAACCCAGTCTAATCTGGAACACCTCAGCCTCAACAGGCAGAACCATAAATACTCCTGTAAACCAAACCCAGTCTAATCTGGAACACCTCAGCCTCAACAGACAGGGCCATAAATACTCCTGTAAACCAAACCGAGTCTAATCTGGAACACCTCAGCCTCAACAGGCAGAACCATAAATACTCCTGTAAATCAAACCCAGTCTAATCTGGAACACCTCAGCCTCAACAGGCAGAACCATAAATACTCCTGTAAACCAAACCGAGTCTAATCTGGAACACCTCAGCCTCAACAGGCAGAACCATAAATACTCCTGTAAACCAAACCAAATCTAATCTGGAACACCTCAGCCTCAACAGGCAGAACCATAAATACTCCTGTAAACCAAACCAAATCTAATCTGGAACACCTCAGCCTCAACAGGCAGAGCCATAAATACTCCTGTAAACCAAACCCAGTCTAATCTGGAACACCTCAGCCTCAACAGGCAGAACCATAAATACTCCTGTAAACCAAACCAAATCTAATCTGGAACACCTCAGCCTCAACAGGCAGAACCATAAATACTCCTGTAAACCAAACCGAGTCTAATCTGGAACACCTCAGCCTCAACAGGCAGCCAGTTTCTGAAAGCAGCTCCTGCCTATGGGAGTACGTGGACTCACCTTCAATACTACACTGATCAGCTTATTCTGGTCTATCTGGAGCTTCCCCTTCATAAACTTAGATAAGCCCCCAAAACAGGAAGTACTAGCGTAGTCAAAATGGCATTGAATGAGGGCAGTGGCTAGCACTTTCATGGAGTCCTTATCAACATGCCTCCAGATCCGCCGCAATTTCCATCACACCCTCTATATGGAACTTACTAACATTCTTTCGGATCAAGCATAAATTGGCTTTTAGTGCGTCTGAGATAATCACAGTCATCAGACTAGTGAGTTCTTCTGATCAAGGTAAAGGTGTGGCTTTACATATTTATTTTATTACCACTAGATCAGCGCCATTCTATCTTTCTGTTCTCTTTCTTGTAATGACATAACAGAGATAACAGAGATAACAGTTTCTTACATCATGTCTTTATCTAGATGTGGGGCTGCACGTGTCTTCATCTAGATGGGGACTTGTATAAAGTCCTCTCCCTGCTGCCCAGGTGACTGATTTGATTTGACACAGTGAGTTGTGAGACATGTTAGTAAAGGAGAGAGGGACATTGTTGATGATGATGCTGGGTCTGGGCTCTGTTGGATTGGTTCTGTTATCTCTGGCTGTCCAGAGTGGACATGGAGCCCAGGACAGGTGAGTCTGGGAGGGATACTGTAACTCTACTACGGTTAGTCTCCTATGAAGGATGACTTAACAAGTCAGACTAACAGGATTTTTATTAAAGATTCATACATCGGTAGCTGATTTACAACCAATTTATAACCACCAAACCAAGATATATTTGTTTGATGTGCATAGAGTATGTGTGTGTCAATGTACAGTGCTGTCTGGAGTAGAGAGGAGACCACTGAGAGGAATTACTACACCAGGTACCACAACATGTCAGAGGTGAGGGACACACACACACACACACACAAAGAATGACTGAGTCCTCACTGCATAGAGACTCTGGTACCTCTCCCTATAGATTACAGCATGGATGGAGCAGATGAAGAGGGAGAACCCAGATGTTGTGTCCTCCATGGTCTACGGTCAAACCTATGAGAGGAGGAACATCACCTTACTGAAGGTTCTTCACCTCTCTCTCTCTCTCTGCATTCACTGTCGTCAGCATGCCTGGCCCTGGCTAGGTCAGTCTTACAGGGAAACCACTAAGTAGCTTTCATCACTAGTGTTCTTCTGCTTTGACTAGACCCAAGAGACCAATGTCTGCAGCTCAATGGAGATCTCCTGTTGGTTGTTATGTTGCAGATTGGTCTGCGTTCTACTGGGAGGAAGAAGGCTATCTGGATGGACTGTGGGATCCATGCTAGAGAATGGATCACTCCCGCCTTCTGCCAGTACTTCGTTAAAGAGGTGTGGACGTGTTTAACTATTCTTGTGGGGATCAGAAGTAAACGAAACAAGAATAGTAAACAAACAAAAATGTTACCAACTGAGGACATGCTGTTGGTCCCCACGAGGTCATATGCTATTTCTAGGGGGTTTAGGGTTAAGGTTAGAATTAGTGTTAGAATTAGGTTTAGGCACCAGGGTTACTTTTTGGGTTAGGAGCTAGGGTTAGGTTTAAGGTAAGGTTTTTGGGTTAAGGTAAGAGTACGGGTTACGAGTTAGGCAAAATAGGATTTTGAATGGGACTGAATTGTGTCCCCCTACAAGGTTAGCTGTACAAAACATGGTGTGTGTGTGTGTGTGTGTGTACTATCATAGAGATGAAAGAGCATGAAGCAGTACTGGTGAGAATCTCCTCCTTGATTTCTACCAACAGATCCTGAGAACGTACAAAACCGACACCAAGGTGAATGAGATGATGAAAAATCTGGATTTCTACATCACACCAGTCCTAAACGTTGATGGCTACATCTACTCTTGGCATAATGAAAGCGTAAGTACTGATTAATGCTACTTCAGACCAGCTTTGACACATTCTGGGAAACTACTGCAAATATGACAAATTGTGTCTTTAATTGCGTCACATCTCTACCAGGCGTTATCCATACAGTACATAGTTCACAATAGACCTAGACATGCTGGTACAATATATGAGTAGACCTTACAAGTAACAAGAGCGCCATCTATTGGCTTGGATGACATATTGTAACAGAAATATTATTGATGACAGTATTATCATTCCAGTTAGTGACTAGTGGTTCTTATCTCTGTAGACTCGACTGTGGAGGAAGTCCAGATCTCCAGGAACAGGAGGCTGTACCTGCTATGGAACAGACCTCAATCGTAACTTCTACGCTAACTGGGGCAGTGAGTATGGTTCTTACTCTAAACCACACTCACTCACACACACCAAGGTTGGGGTCAATTCCATTTCAATTCCATTGAATTCAGATAGTACACTGAAATTCCAATTCTCAATGTTATTCAATGAGGAACATTTGGAATTTGGTTTACTTCCTGAATTGACTGGAACTGAGATAGAATTGACCCCAACCCCAACACACACACATCCTAAATGTGTTTTCCTCTCCTGTCTGTGCAGTGGTTGGTGTCTCGACAGACTGCTGCAATCTGTTCTACTGCGGCACCAAGGCTCTCTCTGAGTCTGAGGCCTGGGCCGTCACAGACATGTTGGGGAAAATGAGGGAAGATATTCTGGCTTTCCTCACCATCCACTCCTATGGCCAGCAGCTCCTGGTGCCCTACGGACATCCCAACACTTCAGCACCCAACCACGATGAGCTGGTACGCCCGCCCCCAAAGATAAGTTGTGTTGTAATTGACCAGTGTTTTAAAATGGGGATCAACAGGGGTGCACGTGTTTTCTGACCACATTAACCTGTAGTATGTCTCTGTGTTGCCAGATGGAGGTGGGTCTGGGAGCAGCCAAGGCTATAAAGGCTGTCCATGGGATGGACTACACTGTAGGCACCTCACCTGATATCCTGTGTAAGTAAGGCTGAGGGAAGACAACGAGTCACCAAACACTGAAGTGAGCAATGCCTGGTTAATCCCATTTTATCAAGACCCACATCTATACTCGGACACATGGCAATCCAATGGGAAGAGACTATACAACTACTGGCCTATAAAACTCTCTCTCTCTGTCTCCAGATCCCTTCTCGGGTTCGTCTCAGGACTTTGCCAGGCTGATCGGCATCCCGTTGTCTTTCACCTTTGAGCTCAGGGACAAGGGCGAACACGGCTTCGAGCTCCCAGAGGACCAGATCCAGCCCACCTGTGAGGAGGCCTACGCCGGAGCACAACACATCATCACCTACACACACGACAAGGCCTTCTACAGCTATGCTGCCACCGTCAGGGCAACACTGTGGACCACACTGCTGGCAGCCTGGGTCTCTAGCGCCATCCTGCTGTAGACTGGGAGGACTGCAGGAGTCAGATGAGACACACTTATTTTGTCAAGTGTGGTATGTTACTTGTGTCTTTAAAACTATACTGTAAAACTGTTAAATTATCATCTACTTCTTATGTTCCTTTTAATATTGACAAAACACATACAGGTTATTTGTAGTAGAGTGTGCTTTGCATTAACATTTCATTGATATAAATACACTCAAACCGTAATGATTTGTTGTCATAACTTCCTTCCGTTAGATCCATGAGTTGTCCCCTCATAAGTCCAGCAACCGTTGCCATGTTTACCCAACCAAAGGTGCTGATCAACATTAGTTCAACCGTTACCATGTATACCCAACTGCCTGACTTGATTAGGTCCTACAAAGCAGTTCTAATGTATGTGTCTTCTATCCCTGTGTTTCGCCCCTCTCTTCTCTGTTTCTGGGTAGCTGCAGTGTTATGTGGTGTTGAACGGCTGGAAGCCCTGTTGTCTCAGGCAGGCCAGAGGCAGGAAGAGTTGGTCCTCTTGAGGAAACTGGTCCCACTGTGTCCACGTCCAACCTGGGACAGGCAGACAGAGAGGCAGAAATATCTACATAAACTCAGATACAAATCATTAACTTGCCAGTGTAGTAAATAGTGCAGGCCAAGTACAGTAATACAATTCCTGGGAACCTAGGAGACTGGGATAGCCAGGTTTCTCACCTTCGTTTTTCTCTGGTTCGAGATTGACTGGCTCTGATGGGTAGCTCCTGTCCACTTCTCCTTGCATGATGATGGTGATGTAGTGGTACTGCTCATCGAGCTTGATGGAGTTCACCACGGATGCGAACCTTACTTCTTTCAGGCGCACTCCTGCCTCTTCCATCACCTCCCTGTGAGCGCAATCTTCCCATGTCTCTCTTCAAATGAAAAATACAACTATTGGTCAACTTTAATATGAAATTAATATCACACTCTTGTTTACATTAAGAAATAATTAGCTACTCACCCAAATTCTAGATGACCGCCAGGTAGCTGATACGTTCCTTTGCCCATTGCACTTTTTCGCTTCCCTAAGAGGACGCAGCTGGAGTGAGCTGAATCTGTGACAAGAACCCCTACTCCGACACCAGGGCGCTTGAGGGGTCTGCAGTTTTGTGTCATCTCGTCAAATCAGACCACGGTAATTCAGTTAGTAAAACTATAAGCAAATAGCTCTACTATAAACACATGCTATGACATATGCTCTTCTATCGTTTCAGGCAACTTCACCAGGCACAGCTCCTCCTCCGCAACGAACGGAACGGAACGAGCCAGGTTGACACGTGAATATCACTTCCGGTACATTTTTTTAGTTGCTTATCAGGCAAAGTTATCTGGGTAGCTTAAAAATGTAGATACATTAAACAATGCAGATGGAAATATTTATAAGCAAACGTGTATGCTATGATTCCCTATCTATAACCGTCCCTTTATTGCCCTGATGTGATATTACATCAAAATGTTTTTTTGAAGTGTTAGGGCGAACACCACAACAGATAGTCCATAGTGTAGCCAGATATAGTTTATTATAGTTATAGTAGTAGCCTACAACAGTGGACTGGACAAAAATGGAACCACAGACTGTTGGCTGTTTTTGCATCAGTCACATTTGTCAGAGCAAGCTACCCCATTTTAGGCGGCCGCCGGCTAACAGAAACTGCATAGCCTTGCCAACTATGTGAACAATGAAAGAGTCTCACATTCATTTTTTCTGAATTGATGGCAACATAAACATATCGCCTTATTAGGCTACACACAGTATACTAATACTGTTATGTATTTTGGTGTGGCAGATAATACTTGCTTGCTGTTCACTCGTTTTGACTAAAAGGGAAACGGTTTGTCAGAATTGACCAGAAGGGGATTTTCGTAGTAGGTTAGGAGAACTTACGCAGCAAGTTAAGATAATTAACGTAACGTGTTATATAAATAATAAAATAAGAATTTGTTCTTAACTGACTTGCCTAGTTATAAAATAAAAAAATAAAAAATTTAATTAAAATAAGAATTAGGCTAAGGTTCTGAAAATGTTTAAGGTTAGCTAAAATCAGTGGTGTAAAGTACTTAAGTAAAATTACTTTAAAGTACTACTTAAGTAGTTTTTTTTGGTATCTGTACTTTACTATTTATGACAACTTTTACTTCACTACATTCCTAAAGAAAAGTATGTACTTTTTACTCCATATTTTCCCTGACACCCAAAAGTACTCGTTACATTTTGAAGCAGGACAGAAATGGTCCAATTCACACACTTATCAAGAGAACATCCCTTGGTTTGTTTCTGAATGTCTGAGTGTTGGGAGTCTGCCCCTGGCTATCCGTAAATAAAAAAAAACACGAACAATTGTGCCAACTCATTTGCTTAATATAAGACATTTGAAATGATTTACACTTTTACTTTTGATACTTTAGTACATTTCTGAAATTACATTTACTTTTGATACTTTAGTACATTTCAAACCAAATACTTTTTGACTTTTTCTCAAGTAGTATTTTACTGGGTGACTTTCACTTTAACTTGAGTAATTTCCTATTAAGGTATCTTTAATTTTACTCAATAATGAAAACTGCGTACATTTTCCACCACTGGCAAAAATGCAAAATAATTATCCACTTTTGTGGTCAATTTCACGTAAACTGTATCCCATCTAGCCGCAACCCTGTTCACTGCGCTCAAAGACTTTCTATCTGCTATTTTCCCACAATGTGTTAATTTCCCGCGCTTTAGTAATATTTTGTAATGACATCATCGAAATAACGAGAGAAACGCCCATTTAATTTTACAGGCGGGTGCGCCGAGAAATTTCACCAATCGCTTCGTGGTTGGATTTTCACTGTCCAATAAGAACAACACATATACCAAACACCTATCATCTACGTGTATCCCTATATATCTAACCAATCTACGAAGGGTAGCGTTGATAATAGAGGCCAATCAGAACCTGGGGTGTTTTGTGTCCGGTGCAAGGGGTCGCAACGTCTGCCGGCTTTCCTTTCCGCGGTCTCTCTTGGCTGAGCGTTTTCTGGATCTCACTGCAATGGCGGAGCAGCAGCAGTTCTACATCTTGCTGGGCAACCTGATGAGCCCTGACAACGACATCAGGAAACAGTCGGAGGTAAGATCTCAAAATATACTGTCTAGGTCGATAGCACCGCGCTGAGGCTACTTTCTAGAGTTAGCCAATTTGCGATTAGCCCAGCCCACGTGTGAAGCCGAAGTGGACTACGGCTTAGCAGCTAACGTTAACTAGTTGGCTAAAAATGTAGCATGTGGAAATGGCACAATTCATTGATCCATGAAACTTCGTTAGTAAGCAAGTAATTAAGGCTTCGTCAACGATTTTTAAAAGGCCCTTCTCTAGCTATAACTAACGTTAGCTAACACTACAGTCGTGCTCATTTACAGTCGTGCTCAGTTAACGTTAGTTAGCTAGTTAGCAAGTTAGAGACACACATTGATATGCACATCACCACTTCGGTTACAGTAGCTACTAACGTTACTAGTTTAGCAAGCTATGTTTTAGGTAGTTAAATATTTTGGTTCCTCATCCGAAGACTTGAGAAATCGACCTCAGTAACGCTATCTAAAGCAACGTTAATCGACAACATAAAATTGTCAAGGGCCCCGGTCGGAAATGTAGCTAATGTTAGCTAGTTAGCCAGCTATGTTGCAATACATTTAGAGTCCGAAGCTACAAACTACTCTTAGTTATCTCGCTTACTCCCTATATTATGTCAGCTGGTGTGACTATGCATAACTTTAATTATAAGATGGCTAACAAACTAGTAAGTTTTACAGTCGTTACGTCCGCTAAATAATCTACATGTATAACAAATTAGTCTGTCCGGACCTGTGGGCTTTTTCTTTCAGGTGCGATGTGTCGCAACTAGGTTGGTATCTAACACGATAGCAAGCTATCTTGGTTAAATATACAGATCATATGAGCACGCCTGTATTAGCATGCGTGTAATCCACACATCTACCTGGTCAGCTGTGTCACTAGTTGGTAATCTTTATGGATAGCCTGGTCTCAGACTTTCTGAAACTAGCTACCAGGATTAGCAGCTAACGTTAATGATCTTGTTTTCCCACTGAGTAGACATACTTATCCGTGATCAAGCCGAGATTGGGATCCGTAGCGCATTGTTATGGACGGTCTCTCTTCATCAGGGCTCTGGATTTGAGTTTCACTTGAATCTTATCACACTCATCCCCCACTAGCGGTCAGCACTTTCCTTTATGAAAGACAATGAGTGTCTGCCGATGGTTAAGCTCATCGGAATCCTTTAGTCACACAGAGAGAACGTCATGGAGATCAGGATTATATCTACCAACCTACTGGACAGCAGGGATAGAATAAAACAAGTTTAGATTCAATGTGTCCATTTTAAATGTCGTTGGTCAATGCTATGGGCATTGTAATCTATTGCGAAGATACTCTGAGCTAGATGTAATCGCACTCATTAACCTAAAACTATATATAGCACCAATAAATCCAAACTGTCCTGTGGTGGGCTTATGTGCTCTTATTTGCTGACCCTGTCAAGATTCCAGATGCAGATATTAAAAGATGCCACCTATGAACCAGAACTAATTCAGTGTTTCCCCCAATAGTTTTTAATTTAATTAATTTTTTTAGCAGCAGTGACAGAGTTAGCGGGAATCTTGAAAAGCGGGCGTGGGGTGTTTCCTGGGGCATACATCCACATTGTTGGAGAGAGAATGTGCAGTGGCAGTCACAATTTAGCCCCCCCCCCCCCCCCAATGTCACCAAGCATCCAGCAACAGCCATAGTGTTAATAACCAGATGTCAGACAGCTGCCGCATTAGACAAACTAATGAGTAGCTTCTAGTTAAGATGACAACTCCTATTAGTCTAACTTTGCCCCAAGGGAGATTTTCATAACCCTGAATTTCAATCTATGACCCCCACGCACCTCCGTTATCAGGACAATGGCTTTCAGGAGAACACATTAATGCTTCCTCTAACTGACGCATTTTCTCTCTTTGCAGGAAGCTTATGACACCATCCCCGGTCAGACAAAGATCACATTTTTGCTGCAGGCCATCCGAGATGCAGCCTGCGCAGAAGAGGTTTGTTACATTTTAGTCATTTAGTAGACTCTTAACCAAAGCTACTTACAGGAGCAATTGGGGTCAAGTGCCTTGCTAGAGGGCACATCGGCAGATTTTTCTCCTTGTTGGCTCTGGGTTACCTTTCGGTTACTGGCCCAACTGCTAGGCTACCTGCTGCCCATGGTTGACTCTTAAAGATGAACAATGTCTCTGAGGGGCAGAATGAGCTTATGTAAACAAGTCTTGGAAGAACATTTAGTCACAAGACAAAGCCGTGTCACAGTACTTCTGTAGCCAAATTCTTATTGTGTAAAACCGTTGTCGTGCAGCATCCAGTCTATCCTAGGAATCCTGTAGTCATTTCATCTTCTGGAAGTAGTCCTTTTGCATTGCATCAGCTCAAATACCCTGTTTTTATGCTCACCAACCTGCACAGTAATAGTGTAATAACTCATACATGGCCATTGTCACGTCACTTTGGTCATGCTGCCCTGCTCGGACGTTGCTGACAAATGCCAGATCTTACAACGCCTGGATAGGTATTTTACCTCGGATAACCCCACATAAGTTATAGAAATCTGGTGCCTGACAGCATAGATGTGGCACGTAACCATTGGTCGACGCATGCAGCGTCTGAGCAGGGGAGCATGACCAGTGTGACGGTCGTGTCAGTGAGTCGTCCTCTTGACATTTATTCAGATGAGGGTGTGATTGCTGAGCAGCATCTGTTACCTCTTTCTGCATCACAAATGGCACCCTATTCCCTATATTGCGCACTGCTTTTGACGATGGGCCCTGGTTAAAAGTAGTGCACTGGATGGGCTAGGCGGCCTGGCCCTCCATGCACCTCTCTCGCGTGACAGTATTTATAGAGCGGGGGAGCAGGACGGAACTCGACCGGGAACAGCATACCTCTGCTGCCTACTTGACATGTTTAGATCTTTGTTTCAGAGAGCTAGGCTTTGCTCAGGGGGATGTCATGTATGTTGAGACAAATTGTTTTGCTTTTCCAATTGTCCCTTTCGGATATCTACATGCAGGGTTAAGGACTGGTTGCCAAGGAAGACTTATGGCACACCTTTGACCGACTGAAACGGTGGACTTTAATCGTGTTAAACATTGATCAAATGGAGGCATTGACCTCTGGTGTAACCATGAAATGTGTCCCCCACCCCCCAGGTCAAGACGATGGCGGCGGTGCTGCTGCGTCGGCTGCTGTCGTCCTCCTTCGAGGAGATCTACCCCGGCCTGACGGTGGACATGCAGACGGCCATCAAGACAGAGCTGGTCACCAGCATCCAGACAGAGGCCTCGCCCAACATTCGCAAGAAGGTCGCGGACATCGCTGCAGAGCTCTGCCGTAACCTCCTAGGTTGGTTAGGGGACAGCTGAGGGGCATCTGCAGTTGACCTCTTGGTCCATGCATAACCGTGGTGGTTTTGACTGTCACCTTGTGGAGTGATATGGACAGGCTCCTTCAGATCAGTCTGGTATACTACATTCTCTTGTGACTGTGTCGCCTTGTGGAGTGATACGGACAGGCTCCTTCAGCTCAGTCTGGTATTCTACATTCTCTTGTCTTTACATGGTTCCTCTAGATGATGATGGAAACAACCAGTGGCCAGAGCTGCTCAAGTTCCTGTTTGACTCGGTCAACTCTGACAACGTTGGCCTGAGAGAGGCCGCCCTGCATATATTCTGGTGAGAAACCCAACCCAATACCCCCCCCCCTAAGACTTCATGATTTATTCTGAAAACAAAGTATTAATGACTACTTGTTGATCTGTTCTTGTACGATGACGTGACTATAGCCTAAGCTTTGCGTATGCAGCCTTTGGCATAACTCACACTGTGCTCTGGTCTTTCTCTGTAGGAACTTCCCAGGTATCTTTGGCAACCAGCAGCAGCACTACATGGAGGTGATCAAGAGGATGCTGGTCCAGTGTATGCAGGACCAGGAGAACCCGCAGGTGAGTGCCATGCAGGGGTAACACTCCACACCTCCATTTGAATAGAAAATGCTAACTCTGCAGACATGTTTTCAGCTTTCAACATCATTCCAGCTCCTGGAAGGATAACTCAAGTCTTGTATAAACTATTGTCACCCGAACTGGTAGTGTCATTGTCTCCCTTATTCCCCCCCTGTAGATCCGTACCCTAGCTGCCCGTGCTGCAGCCTCCTTCGTCTTGTCCAACGAGGGCAACGCTGCCCTGCTGAAGCACTTCTCTGACCTGCTGCCAGGCATCTTGCAGGTGAGACAGGCCCCCACGTCTGCTCTGGGGAACTTGGCTTCTTCCAGTCAAATCACAGATGTACCCTTACATGTTGTCTGTTAGCGGTTTTAATAATGAATCCTTCTCAGATGAATCTCTAGATGTGAGGTGCTCTTTTATTGTAATGTAGCTTTACCCGTTCCGCTGGTGTAACAATCCCTCTCGGTCTCTGGTAAGGCGGTGAATGAGTCGTGTTACCAGGGAGATGACTCTGTGCTGAAGTCTCTGGTTGAGATCGCTGACACGGCCCCCAAGTACCTGCGACCCAACCTGGAGGCCACACTGCAGCTCAGCCTGAAGCTGTGTGCTGACACCACCCTGACCAACATGCAGAGGCAGCTGGCCCTGGAGGTTATCGTCACGCTGTCCGAGACTGCCGCCGCTATGCTGAGGAAACACACCGCCATCGTGGCATCCAGCGGTGAGTGATGGTCACACCGCCCTGTCTCATCACCCCAGTCTGCTGTCTGAGGTGTACTGATTCACTCAGATGTGTTTTTGTAAGGGATGGCAGGAAGTACATTTTCTCTCATGCCAGTGGAGATGCAGTCAGTCTGTTCTCTTCAGAGGTAAACTGGGTGCAGCTAAAGGAAATGTTGTTTTGGGAAGTGTCTAAATCAACTCACTGCCGTGTGCTGTAGCACTTCAAAGTGCTATTTCAGTCTGACTCCTTTTGACTGCAGGCTAAAAATGCAACTGAATAGCTGTTTGAACAGTTTCTCGTTTGAGGGATGTTTCAGCAGCGGAAGCTAGCATTTAGTTTGGAGGTTTGTGTCACTATTGGGTCGTTTAGTCCAAATGTAGGAAAGTATTTGTAGTTTGCTGTTGACTAAGTGTTCACCATTGTTTGTCCTCAGAAGTGGTCACAGTAAAGTCAGTGATGTATTGGTGTGGTGGTTGTCTGTGCAGTTCCCCAGATGCTGGCTATGATGGTGGATCTGGAGGAGGACGAGGAGTGGTCTATGGCTGATGAGCTGGAGGACGATGACTTTGACAGGTACATCCTAGCTACTACAGAAATGTAATGAATAGAACGGCCGTCCCCATTCAAGTCAATGGTGGGTGGTCTGGTGGCCAGTGCAAGTCTACTCATAGAGGAGCTAAGCAGGAAGTCTACCATCAATCTGTGCTGTGGTTTGGTACTACTCAACTGACATTGCAACAAATGCATACCATTGCATGAGCCACATCAATTAGAATAATTTGAATAAACATTCTACATTACCATGGGAATGATTGCATCACAATACCAGGCAGCCATTGCGAATGTACCATATGTTTACCAGTCAAATTTCTAGGGTTAATTTCCAAGCCTGTTCTATTCATTCCATCTCTATGCCAGCTACATCACATGCACACAATCTTCAACTGGTACAGCCTAAACCTGTATTTCCTGCACTGCTGATGAAGCATACTGCAAGAATTTACCCCAGCAAAAATGGTTATAGCGTGTACAAAAGGTTCAAAGGTGATTGGTTGAAGGCATAATCTGTCCATGGTAATGTAGGATGGGGTTGTTAACTTGTTGTATTTTTGTGTGGGTTTCACAGCAATGCAGTTGCAGGAGAGAGCGCTCTGGACAGAATGGCCTGTGGGCTGGGAGGAAAGATGGTGCTGCCCATGATCAAACAGCACATCATGACTATGTTGCAGAACCGTACGTCTTATCTTCGGTTTCAAACACTTCTACTACATCTGTCATCCTGAACCACTCTCTTGGACATGGCCTTGATCATGAGGATCATGTACCATAGGGTGGCAGGTATGACCCAGCTGTGATGTTACCTAGCAACATGTCAGTAACTATGTTTGTGTGTCAGCTGACTGGAAGTACCGCCACGCCGGCCTCATGGCGCTGTCGGCCATCGGGGAGGGCTGCCACCAACAGATGGAGGCCATCCTCAATGAGATCGTCAGCTTCCTGCTACTGTTCTGTCAGGACCCTGTGAGTTTATTCAACCAATCAATAGCCTTCATATATAATATACGTGCCATCTAGCAGACGCTTTGATCCAAAGCGACTTAGTCACCTTAAGTATGGGTGTTCGCAGGACTCAAACCCACTATCATGGCGTTGCAGGAAAACCCCTGCTGTACCAACTGGGCTACAGTCTGTAAAGACCTTTTACATCAGCAGTTGTCACAAAGTACTTTTTAATTGGGTTGAATCTGTTTCACGTTGAAGTTGTGGTTTCTCCCTGATGTGATTTGTTGTTGACCCTTTGTCTCTGTTTCCAGCACCCCAGAGTCCGTTATGCTGCATGCAACGCCATCGGGCAGATGGCCACCGATTTCGCCCCCACCTTCCAAAAGAAATTCCACGATAAGGTATAAGGGATTTTTCCACATGGTTTGTTGAACTGTATTTTGAGGACACATTGTTTTACATTGGCAGTTTTACCACCTCTTGTAAAGAGAGAGTCCATGTCAAACAGGGTCTTAGGCCTGCACAGCTTATCAAACTCATCACCGATGCAATTCTATATTCATGTCAGCTGACCTTTGACCCTGTGCCCTCTCCCACCAGGTGATCTCTGCCCTACTGCAGACCATGGAGGACCAGACCAACCCCCGTGTCCAGGCCCACGCTGCCGCGGCCCTCATCAACTTCACTGAGGACTGTCCCAAGTCCCTCCTGATTCCCTATCTGGACAGCCTGGTCCAGCACCTACATGTCATCATGGTGGCCAAACTACAGGAGGTATGTCTGTCTGTCAATGTGTGCTGTTTTTCTGTCTTAGTGTGTGTATTAAAAACATTTCAACCCACATGGTATTTCTCTGCGACAGTCCTCTATGGTTTAGCAGTAAGACCTTTTGGGAGATTAAAGGTCTGTTCTCCACCACGGGTTTCTCTCGCTGTAGGAATCTGTTACTTAATGTCAGACTACATTTACAATCTATTAATTTGATGTAATCGATGGAGTTTCAGCTTTGAGTGTTACCAATCTGTTTAGAGAAATGCCAATCTTTGTTGATTTCAAACATTATCCGTCTAATCTGTTTTGCAGCACAAACCCTTATCAGACGCACGTCTTTGTTAATGGGCCTTGGTAGGTCATGATCAATGACCATGTTAACTTGTGGATGCTTTAAGCCACTGAATTCCTCATCTAGGCAATAAGCTAATGAAGCCCTCTGTCCACCGTCCCAGCTGATCCAGAAGGGTACCAAGCTGGTTCTGGAGCAGGTGGTGACGTCCATAGCGTCTGTGGCGGACACGGCCGAGGAGAAGTTTGTTCCCTACTACGACCTGTTCATGCCCTCCCTCAAACATATCGTGGAGAATGCTGTGCAGAAGGAGCTGAGGCTGCTCCGAGGGAAGACCATTGAGTGTATCAGCCTCATCGGCCTGGCTGTCGGCAAGGACAAGGTACACACTGCTTTGTCTACCAGGTGTTCAGTACATGTTTCTTATGCAAGAGGATTTGTCACACACCAAGATTTGCATACATGCTCAATGCCTGTACTTTAAGTGTTATTTCCTCTCCATCCATTTTGTATTTGTCTGTTTGGTGAAACGTTGACTGATTGCCCTTCTGTCTCAGTTCATGCCTGATGCGTCAGCTGTGATGCAGCTGCTGCTGAAGACCCAGACCGACTTCAATGACCTGGAGGATGACGACCCACAGGTATGTTCACAGATGTGTTGTCTAGAATGGATATGATTATCCATCAGAACGGGGGACTGTTGTCTGCTCTAATTGTTGCATTTCTATCTGCATTGTTTTGGGAACTGAACTGCTGGGTTATGTAGAGAACACTGTAGTGAAACGTTTTGCAACTGAAATCGCAAATCTGTTATTGGACACGGTCTGGTAGTGCCTCCCCATTGTTCCTGTTCACTTTTTTACTCTTAATTTATTTAGAAAATATTGTTTTAAATCCCCAAAAAGTCAGTTTAGTTGGTGCGCTTGACTCAATAATTTACCTGTTTCCCTCATTCAAAATCCATACAAAGGAATCCCAAAAGTTACCAATAAACTTCGTCCAAGTCAAACAACGTTCCTAATCAATCTTCAGGTACCCTAATATGTAAATAAACAATCAAATTAAAGACTGAGAATAGTATGTTCATTACCGGAGATAAATAACAAGGTGCGCACCACAATACTACAGTCAAAATGAGAGCCACCCAGGAAAAACTACAAATTCTAGCTCATTTTCCAAGAAAAACAAGCCTGAAACTCTTTCTAAAGACAGACATCTAGTGGAAGCCATAGGAACTGCAATCTGGGAGGTGTTCCTTTGATTTTCCCATAAACAAGCATTTGAATGGGCAGACGCCAACAAAACAAAATCTGGATGGCTTCTCCTTGGTTTTTCAGCTGCCATATCAGTTCTCTTATACTCAGACATTATTTTAACAGTTTTTAAACTTCAGAGTTTATGCAATACTACCAATTATATGCATATCCCAGCTTCTGGGTCTGAATAACAAGCAATTTACTTTGGGCACGTCAACCACCCGAATACTGCCCCCGACCCTCAAGAAGTTAACTGTTTTGTTGGTTAAGGGCTTGTAGGTAAGGTCTACCTACACCTGTTGTATTTGACGCATGTGACAAATAAAATGTTATTTCAAACAGTTTTCTCCATACTGAACGAACCCCTGGTTGTCTGTTCCCTCAGATCTCCTACATGATCTCAGCCTGGGCCAGGATGTGTAAGATCCTGGGGAAAGAGTTCCAGCAGTACCTACCTGTGGTCATGGGGCCCCTAATGAAGACTGCCTCTATCAAGCCAGAGGTGGCCCTCCTGGACAGTAAGTTCTATGCTGGTTGGATGTTGGGATTGATTTTGGTATCCACAGTAGACTCCTATAGAACATTGCAGGGTTCCCATAGTCACTATAGAATCTCAATTATTGAAGTCAAAACCTGATGGAAATGCAATTCAACTGGCTTGCTATGCTTGTGTGAAGGGTAGTGTCCTGTGGCTAACTAAGCCTTTTCTCCTGGCTTCCCTCCCCAGCCCAGGACATGGAGAACATGTCGGAGGATGACGGATGGGAGTTTGTGAACCTGGGAGACCAGCAGAGCTTCGGCATCAAGACAGCCGGGCTGGAAGAGAAGGCCACCGCCTGCCAGATGCTGGTGAGACTGGGCGAGGGGAAGTGCTGCTCACACACCAATAGAACTTCATTTAAACATGGCTGCCGTATTGCTTTAGATTTGGAGTCGTTTCCAGTTTAGGGATTAGATTAATTTCCTTTTTCATCCTGGACATTACCCAAACTCTGCTTTCAGGCTAACCCTGTCTCCTTCCCAAGACAAAGAAAAAGCTGTCTTGTATTTTAAACTCAGCAGGTCTTCTTTCTAAAAGCCTGTCTCTGTGTTCTCCAGGTGTGCTATGCCAAAGAGTTGAAGGAAGGGTTTGTGGAGTACACAGAACAGGTGGTCAAGCTGATGGTTCCTCTGCTCAAGTTCTACTTCCACGATGATATCCTTTTAATCGGAGCGCTCACTACGTGTTGAACGTCATGTTTATTGAAGACTGTTGTTGGCTGGGCTGTCTGGCAGGTCTCTGAATAAGACTTGTTTGCTGGGCTGTCTGGCAGGTCTCTGAATAAGACTGTTGTTGGCTGGGCTGTCTGGCAGGTCTCTGAATAAGACTTGTTTGCTGGGCTGTCTGGCAGGTCTCTGAATAAGACTTGTTTGCTGGGCTGTCTGGCAGGTCTCTGAATAAGACTGTTGTTGGCTGGGCTGTCTGGCAGGTCTCTGAATGGGACTGTTGTCATCAACTGTGGTTGGTCCTTGACTGTCCTGTCTGTACGTGTGCGGGTGGCAGCAGCGGAGTCCATGCCCCTGCTGCTGGAGTGTGCGCGGGTACGAGGCCCAGACTACCTCACACAGATGTGGCACTTCATGTGCGACGCCCTCATCAAGGCCATTGGCACAGAGCCAGACTCGGATGTCCTATCAGAAATCATGCATTCGTTTGCCAAGGTAACCAACCCCATCCCACATATGCTTGGATTATATTGTCTATAGCATTTCCACACAAATGAATCTTATGAATTTAAGTTGTAATTAATTTATGATGTGGAAAGATGCTGACTGTGGTTGCCCTCCAGTGTATTGAGTTAATGGGAGAGGGCTGCCTGAACAACGAGCACTTTGAAGAGCTGGGAGGGATCCTGAAGGGGAAGCTGGAGGAACACTTTAAGAACCAGGAGCTGAGACAGGCCAAACGACAGGATGAGGACTACGACGAGGGCATGGAGGAAACGTTACAAGACGAGGTGAGCGTTCCTCACGACGGACCTTCTGGGCATTTTAATGACTTGTTAGATGCAAGGTAATGTGGCTTGATGTTAAATGCTCAAGTTTACAGCAATAGTGACTGCACTGATGTGAGCCATGTCAAGTTTGTACTGTCCAATAGCAGTGTTTGTGTTCACACCTGCTTTTTCTAAGTGTTTATTCAGCTCTAGAATGAATCAACATATTTCAGCCTTGTCTTGCATGATGCGTTTCTGCATGAACCAACTGTTCTGTTCCCATTTCCCTGGCAGTGTTTCCTACCATGTGTTTGTTGTTCTCTGCAGGATGAAAACGATGTGTACATACTGACCAAAGTGTCAGACATTTTGCACTCTGTGTTCAGCAGCTACAAGGAACAAGTGCTGCCGTGGTTTGAGCAGCTTCTACAGCTCATCGTACAGCTCGTGGTGAGGATGGTTCCATCACTCACTCCAACAGACAGACATTAACATGGTCCTTGGTCATGTTCATTAGGGCACACCGTGACAAAACCTAGTGGGAAAGTAGCATTTCTAGTCTTCACTGTTTGTCAGTTTTCTTCTATTTGGTGCCTAATGAACATGTCCATGTATGTGGGGTCACATTGGTGTGCCACACCATGTAGGATTTAATCAACAGAAGCTTGGTGCTGTTACAGGGCTGACCTTTGACCTCTTGCTGTTGTCTCCAGTGTCCTAGCAGGCCGTGGGCAGACAGGCAGTGGGGTCTGTGCATCTTTGACGACGTGGTTGAGCACTGCAGCCCCTCTTCCTTTAAATACGCGGAACTCTTCCTGCGGGCCATGGCCCTGTCGCTGTGTGACACCAGCCCCGAAGTGAGACAAGCTGCAGCCTACGGCGTAGGAGTCATGGCTCAGTACGGAGGAGAGAACTACCGACCCTTCTGCACCGGTACCTGACACACAGGGTTTTGTTATCTATCCAGCTAGTGCCTTCAAAGTATTCACACCCCTTGACTTGTTACACTTTTAGTTACAAGGTGGGATTGAAGTTGATTGCACTTTTTTTTACACAACAAAATTTGGGAATAAGTGGAGTTGACTACTTTCTGAAGGCACTCTGTATTTATCTAGGAATATGTATCTAACTTGATTACATTGAACCTAGTCAGTGGGCAAGTCATGATTTAGACTTGCTCACTTGGCTACAGCCCACTATGGATAGCCTGCTTGTTGCACTGTTGACATGCATCCCTTGACATTTAGGTCTCTGCCCTCTCCTGACTCTGGTTATCCTCTCCTCCAGAGGCACTGCCCACGCTGTTGGGTGTGATCCAGTCTCCAGACTCCAAGGTCAAGGAGAACGTCAACGCCACAGAGAACTGCATATCAGCCGTGGGCAAGGTCATGAGATTCAGGCCTGAGTGTGCCAATGTCAACGAGATCCTTCCCCATTGGCTCTCCTGGCTGCCACTCAACGAAGACAAGGAGGAAGCTGTGCACACCTTTGACTTCCTTTGTGACCTTATCGAAAGGTGGGGGACTGACTTTAATATTACTGATTTGGTTTGTGTTCATTAGGCTCCAAATGGCTGGAAACTGACAAACGGGGAGTGGCCTAATGCAACTTGGCCAATAAGACATTTTATTTAGTGTTCTGTTGCTTAGCTTTTAGACGTTTTACATGGTTGCCTAATGAACATGACCCAAGTGTTGCAGCTGATATGTCTATGGTATAGATGTTCTCTTTGTTAATGCATTTTCCTTCCAACAGCAACAATCCTATTGTCCTCGGACCAGACAATGCAAATCTTCCCAAGATATTCCAGATCATCGCTGAAGGGGTCGCCAACGAGTCGGTCAAGAGTGAGGATGCATGCAGCAAGAGATTGGCAAATGTCATCCGCCAAGTACAGGTGAGGGAATGCTCTACTTGCCGGAGTTACTTTGTTCAATCTAGGAACTTCTGCTTTTTGAGCCAAGCATTGAGGAATACTGAATATTGGTGTAAACCAAACCGAGGTTAATTTGAAACACCTTGTCAGTGTCCCACATTAACATGTCCTAGGTCTAGTAGTCAGCAGTTTCTTCATCTAAAAGCTTCTTGTGTCCCCCCCCCCCAGGGTTCTGGAGGACTGTGGACCCAGTGTGTCACGATGCTGAACGAGACTCAACAGAAGGCCATCCAGGACCTCCTCAACACTGCTTGAGAAGCCTTATCCCCTTCCTTTGTTGGAAAACAACAAGACCATGTTTAAACATCTAGCTCCTGGATCTCCTCCTTCCTAGATCACCACCTCCCTCCCATCTCCTTTTCCATCTCTGATCTGTAGCGTGTGTGGACTTCACTGCAGCCTCCTGCTGCCCCCCTCCCTATCCAGTCAGTCTCCCCTGCACTCGACTAACTGTAGGGACCAGGTTGATTTGTCTGAGTGACTGTCAATAAGACCCTGCCCCCTCCAGAGGATGACCCCTCCCCTTTAAGTCACTAATGTGTTATCGCCCACTGGAGTGGTCTATACCCTCTTCTTCCTGAATCCTGACGGTTGGAGCGTTGTTGGCCTCACCTCCACAAAGGGAAAACAAATGAACACAAGTATTAATTCAGTTTCTTCTCCATCCTGTTACACTGTTCAGAATCATCTGGTCTTTTGATGAAATTGACTTAACCCTTTCCACCACAAGTTTAACTGGTGTAGTTGTGCTCTGTGGAACCATGTGAAAATGTCATGTTTACCCAGCTGTAATAAACTCCTAGAAGTATCAGACTTGGTAGGACCCAGCTGCTGTACGAGGAGTGTTGACTAGAGGACTGGGGAATGGAAGAGGGGAGTGTGTACATGTCATGGGGTGACCACTTCCTGCCTCTGAATTTTGTTTTTTTGTTTAGGCTTTTTTTGTTTGTCTTTCTGACAGAGCCGCACGGTGGCACCTGGAGGAAACGGCCTCTGTATGCTGTTGGCTCACTGATCTGAATCTGTCTATTCTCAAGACTAACAGCATGTGTCAGTGGCTAACTCAAGCTCTCCTTTAATAAATGAGTGAGGAAATCATGATTGTCTGTCTAGGAGATTTAAAACAAACACTTTAGGTGTTATTTTCCTTTCCCTGAAACCCTGTATAAATGTAGGTTTGTTTTTCATGAAGGTTTACACCAATTGAATGAAGTTGGTTTAGGATTAAGTGTCTTAGCCACAATGTGCTGGGTTATAGACATGTAGACGCATGGAATAGACTTAATGTGTGCATCCATCCTCCGCTAACATTTGGTTTAGAACCTTAGCACCCCTGCAGATATTTGGTGGATGTCAACAATACATTTCAGATTGGCAGAATTTGTCATAATGCATTAATGTAATGCATGGGTTGTCACTTTCACTGCAATGTAGGTTTATTATACATTATTGAAATAAGGAAAGTTGATTTTACCCTGAACAAAAAATAAACCACATGCAAAAGTTTTTTACAGAGTTCAGTTCCTATCAGTCAATTGAAATAAATTGGGCCCTAATCTGGATTTCACACGACTGGGAATATAGATATGCGTCTAGTCAGATCCATTTTAAAAAGGTATTTGAGGTATGTGCGTGGATCAGAATACCAGTCCGTATCTGGTGTGACCATTTGTCTCATGCTGCACGACACCGCTCCTTGGTGTGGAATGTTGTCTCCAATGTCTGTGCGAAGTTTCTGGCTATTGGTGCGAACTGGAACACGCTGTCGTACACATCGATCCAGAGCATCTGAAACATGTTCAATGGGTGATATGTCTGCGTATGCATGCCATGGCAGAACTGACACTCGGCTTCCAGGAATTGCTTCCAGATCCTTGAGACATGGGGTAGTGCGATATCATGCTGAAACATTAGGTGATGGCAATGGGCCTCATCACGGTATATTTTTGCTTTCAAATTACCATCGATTTAAATGCATTTGAGTTTGGCTGTAGCTTATACCTGCCCATACAACCCCGAAGCCTCCATGGGGCACTCTTCACCCTGAACAGAGTGGCCATCAAAGATGAACATTTGCACACATTTACGACACTGAACTGCAGTCAGGTCAAGACCCCGATGAGGACGACGAGCATGCAGATAAGTTTTGTGGAGAGATTCTTCAGTTGTGCAAACCCACAGTTTCATCGGGTGTCTGGTCTCAGACGATCTACAGGTGAAGCCGGTTATGGATGTCTTGGGCTGGCGTGGTTACACTTCTGTGCTGGAGGTGGCTTATGGTAGAGCAATTAGCATTCAATTATTTGGCAATGCTCTGGTGGACATTCCTACAGTTAGAATGCCAATTGCACGCTCTAGCATTGTGTGACAACTGCACATTTATGAATTAAAAATGAATGAATGGCCTTGCTATTGTCCCCAGCACAAGGTGCATCTGTGTAATGATCTGTGTAAGCTGTTTTGTCAGCTTCTTGGTATGGCACAATTGTCAGGTGGATGGATTAGCTTGGCGAAAGATAAATGCTCACTGACAGGGATATAAACAAATGTGTGCATGAAATCAGCTTTTTGTGAGTATGGAACATTTCTGCTAAGTTTTATTTCATGGGACCAACACTTTACATGTTACATTTATATTTTGTTCAGTATATCTAGTGAATAAGGGAAGTTGCATAGAACAAAATAGAACTATGACTGCTAGGTTTCCAGGACCATTAAACCTAAATGACAGGACAATAACATGAATCATGATCTGTATTTGAAAATAATTCTACCGCGAGAGCCAGTAGTGCAGACGGACGTTGTGCTATCTGACGTAATACAATTAGTTTCCACCACATTGTTTTCACCTGGCAAGGCTTTTCCACTGAAGGGGACTACAGGACAGATTTTTAAGCAATTGAGGCAACCAAACAAATTTAAATCTTGCTTGTTCGAGCTACTATTATGTACTTTACCTTATACTAAATGGGAAATCTGTAATTAGTACGTTAATTTCTGAATTTAAGAATTAATGGCTGTATATATAATTTAAAATACTAACCTATTGCACTATGAGTTTAGTTCAACTGCCGTACCCCATCAGAACCCCAGATATAAGCTTGTTTTACTCCATTGTTTTTAAATGTGTAATTGTGAACTAACACTATACTATAGCCGCAAAACATGGCTAAAACTATCATGTTGATGTCATGGATGGATGGTCGTTCCATGCATTCATAACTCCGTCTATGAATGTGAGAGTGGTCACCTTTCTCCAGCCCCATTCATCAGCTGTTTACCAAATATGTGTCGAGTTTCTGCTTTGTTGTTTGAACTATAGTGCATTTCTAATAAAATAGCCTCCTCCCCTTATCGGTCGCCACTAGATACCACAAACACAAAGTCATCAACCCCGCCTATTTCTGCAATTTATCGTTTTAAATTGTGGTTTTAAATATAATATTTACTCTAATCTTAACCACACAGCTAACCTTATGTCAAACCTTAAATTAAAACCAAAAGGCACATTTTATTTTTCAATAATTTTTATGATATAACCCCTTATTTATCGCATGTTGTTAGGTTTCACTTTCTCTTAGTTTAGCGATTGGGACAGATCACTTCAAACCACAACTGCAATACAGTCAACAGAAAATAATCCCACAGTTGCAGGGTAAATCTAGTTTCCTCATTTCCTTTCATTGACAATTCATGTTCAATATGAACATCATAACTATCATTTACAGTTGGGTGGGTGTCATGAAAGGTTTTGTGATCATTTAATATTCTGTCTACAACAGGAATAAAACGGTACACATGGTTAAGTAGAAACTGGTAGTGCAGAATTTAATGGAATGTTTTTTACATGAGTAATTCTATGAATGTAGAATAGAACTGAGTCAGTAAGTCCATTTACAATAACACATTGTTTTCACTTTCTAATTCCAAGAAATCATGTGGTCCAGTGGAAGGAGTGAGGTGGTGAAGTACTCTAGAGCCGGATACTGTGAAAGACTAGAGCAAAAAAGTGCATGTTTAGAATGTCAAATAGCCTCACGCTGCTGTACACAGTTTGCACTGTAGAGAAATATATTTTATCTTCATGGTTTGCACACTGGTTGTAGTTTGCCGATCCTGAATGTATCTATCTAAAAAAACATTTGTCTGTTTATTCACTTCCTTCAGATCCATGATTGAATGCAAAGGTAATTTTCAACAGGGCTCTTTTGAGTCATTTTATATTTTGATTAAGTGGTGCACTATAAAGTAAATGGTTAAACCAACAGTACTCATATCTGTCTGAAGTATGAACCAAATATCCATTGTGCCAGTTAACAAAAACATGAATACTTTTATCAATTACCTTTTTGACTTTTCTCTTTCTTGTCTAAGTAGCACACGAGTTGAAATACTACACAGTTGAGACTGGCAATACTTTGGATTCTCATATTCAGTTTATGAGACAACTCAACAACACCACAAGATGTTTTACAGAAGTCGAGTCGCCAGTGGAGAGTGATGTCATCATGGCTTTCTGTCCCATCGTCTCCCGCGCCGGGACTGATATTGAAGCAGCACTGCAACAGATTCCAAGTACAGTAACTCATCCCAAATATGACTTCCATATGTTATTTCCTTCTATACTGCTGCTTTTGATACCATCGATCACCACATTCTTTTGGAGAGATTGGAAACCCAAATTGGTCTACACGGACAAGTTCTGGCCTGGTTTAGATCTTATCTGTCGGAAAGATATCAGTTTGTCTCTGTGAATGGTTTGTCCTCTGACAAATCAACTGTAAATTTCGGTGTTCCTCAAGGTTCTGTTTTAGGACCACTGTTGTTAACACTATATATTTTACCTCTTGGAGATGTCATTCGAAAACATAATGTTAACTTTCACTGCTATGCGGATGACACACAGCTGTACATTTCAATGAAACATGGTGAAGCCCCAAAATTGCCCTCGCTAGAAGCCTGTGTTTCAGACATAAGGAAGTGGATGGCTGCAAACCTTCTACTTTTAAACTCGGACAAAACAGAGATGCTTGTCCCAAGAAACAAAGAGATCTTCTGTTGAATCTGACAATTAATCTTGATGGTTGTACAGTCGTCTCAAATAAAACTGTGAAGGACCTCGGCGTTACTCTGGACCCTGATCTCTCTTTTGATGAACATATCAAGACTGTTTCAAGAACAGCTTTTTTCTATCTACGTAACATTGCAAAAATCAGAAACTTTCTGTCCAAAAATGATGCAGAAAAATTAATCCATGCTTTTGTTACTTCTAGGTTAGACTACTGCAATGCTCTACTTTCCGGCTACCCGGATAAAGCACTAAATAAACTTCAGTTAGTGCTAAATACGGCTGCTAGAATCCTGACTAGAACCAAAAAATTGGATCATATTACTCCAGTGCTAGCCTCCCTACACTGGCTTCCTGTTAAGGCAAGGGCTGATTTCAAGGTTTTACTGCTAACCTACAAAGCATTACATGGGCTTGCTCCTACCTATCTTTCTGATTTGGTCCTGCCGTACATACCTACACGTACGCTACGGGCACAAGACGCAGGCACCCTAATCGTCCCTAGAATTTCTAAGCAAACAGCTGAAGGCAGGGCTTTCTCCTATAGAGCACCATTTTTATGGAATGGTCTGCCTACCCATGTAAGAGACACAGACTCGGTCTTAACCTTTAAGTCTTTACTGAAGACTCATCTCTTCAGTGGGTCATATGATTGAGTGTAGTCTGGCCCAGGAGTGTGAAGATGAACGGAAAGGCTCTGGAGCAACTAACCGCCCTTGCTGTCTCTGCCTGGCCGGTTCCCCTCTCTCCACTGGGATTCTCTGCCTCTAACCCTATTACAGGGGCTGAGTCACTGGCTTACTGGTGCTCTTTCATGCCGTCCCTAGAAGGGGTGCGTCACTTGAGTGGGTTGAGTCACTGACGTGATCTTCCTGTCTGGGTTGGCTCCCCCCCCCCTTGGGTTGTGCTGTGGCGGAGATCTTTGTGGGCTATACTCGGCCTTGTCTCAGGATGGTAAGTTGGTGGTTGAAGATATCCCTCTAGTGGTGTGGGGGCTGTGCTTTGGCAAAGTGGGTGGGGTTATATCCTTCCTGTTTGGCCCTGTCCGGGGGTATCATCAGATGGGGCCGCAGTGTCTCCTGACCCCTCCTGTCTCAGCCTCCAGTATTTATGCTGCAGTAGTTTATGTGTCGGGGGGCTGGGGTCAGTTTGTTATATCTGGAGTACTTCTCCTGTCTTATCCGGCGTCCTGTGTGAATTTAAGTATGCTCTCTCTAATTCTCTCTTTCTCTCAGAGGACCTGAGCCCTAGGACCATGCTTCAGGACTACCTGACATGATGACTCCTTGCTGTCCCCAGTCAAATCAAATCAAATCAATTTATATAGCCCTTCGTACATCAGCTGATATCTCAAAGTGCTGTACAGAAACCCAGCCTAAAACCCCAAACAGCAAGCAATGCAGGTGTTGAAGCACGTTGGCTAGGAAAAACACCCTAGACAGGCCAAAACCTAGGAAGAAACCTAGAGAGGAACCAGGCTATGAGGGGTGGCCAGTCCTCTTCTGGCTGTGCTGGGTGGAGATTATAACAGAACATGGCCAAGATGTTCAAATGTTCATAAATGACCAGCATTGTCAAACAATGATAACCACAGTAGTTGTCGAGGGTGCAGCAAGTCAGCACCTCAGGAGTAAATGTCAGTTGGCTTTTCATAGCCGATCATTAAAAGTATCTCAACCGCTCCTGCTGTCTCTAGAGAGTTGAAAACAGCAGGTCTGGGACAGGTAGCACGTCCGGTGAACAGGTCAGGATTCCATAGCCGCAGGCAGAACAGTTGAAACTGGAGCAGCAGCACGGCCAGCAAGGCCAAAAATAGAAGTCAAACTTATGGATGGTGTCTGTCATAATGGAGCTGTTAAACAAGAGTCAGTACTGCTGTGGATCTCACACAAGTCATTTTTCTCTTTCCAGTGCACAGTCTTCAGTCTACAGCTACCTCTGTACACGGCTTTCATATGTGAAGCAGCGCTTCTGTGACAATAATTAGGTTCCAGTAGGTTCAAAGTAGGTTGTAGGTTGTCATTCATGTGGTCATTGTAATTAGAATAACCATCACAGGTCAAATCAGGTCCACTTTTGTACCAACATTGAAGACATGCTAATTATTTTTATGGATTCCATCTTAAATTAATGGCCTACTTAAGAAAATGTATTTACTTTTGATGGTAAGACAATTTGCAGTTGTAATGTATAGAAATTGGGGCCGATATTAAACATTTTCATAAAAATGAATGAAAAAGAATAAAGAAACAGGATCAGTGGAAGGGCACACATCTTAACATCACTGCTAGTTTACACATGCATTCCACTTCTGACACCAGTGTAGCAAACCGTGGGGGGTAACCTGGGTTGCCTGACCCAAGGAAAACTTGCTAGCCACAAACTCAATACAGATATCTTTCTCTTTTGTAGGAGTTGGTAACAGGCATACAAAGGCCTCACTCTTTGACTGAGTAAACTGAGCTCAAACGTGAGGGAAAAGGCATTTGAACAAAACAGTACATTCTGGTTTGCGTCCCCTGGTCAGGTTGTTGAAGTCAAGGTGGCCGTAAACACCAAATGGAGGCTACAGCATCAAATAGGCCTTAAATGAAATTCCTTATTCAATCAAATCCTTAAATGGCAACTCCACCACTTTTCAACCTAATTTTCATTATTTCCAGCACAATACAAAGCTCAATACCAGTGTTAACATATGTTAAGTTCTACCCGATGACATCAAAGCACACTTTAAAAACAAATTTTCAAACACTGAGATTCGCAGTGAAAATACCCTTCCTTGGGCTAGAAACTCACTGCCGGTTGTAAAAATCACAGTTTTTAACTCTACCCTGTGATGTCATTGACAAGCATTTTTTTTAGGATCTTATCTTTGTAACCACAGATCATAGAAACATGCTGGTTTGGTGACGATGAATATGTGGAGGAATTGTCCTTTAAATGAAGTTCCTTGTTCAATAAGACTGTTCAGCAGTAACATAATGTTTTGCTGAAATGTTATCCAGCCTGAGTAGGAAGTGTACATTCATACAGATGTCTGATACACAGGATCACCAACAACTGAGTGATAGTCTTGTATGAACTGTTATGTGTACGTAACTCCCAAAATAAAGGAAACACTTGAGTAACCGATGGATATAAAGTATATTGAAAACAGGTGCTTCCACACAGGTGTGGTTCCTGAGTTAATTAAGCAATTAACATCCCATCATGCTTAGGGTCATGTGTAGAAATGCCCAGTTGCCCATTATTTTGGCTACCATGGCTAGAAGAAGAGATCTCAGTGATTTTGATCAGAGAGGAAGAAGTGAAGAGAAATGGTCCAATCCCATCAAAATCTGTCCATGTGGGAATACGACATTCTGTTTATTAAGCAGACCTCCTGCCTTCTCACCTTTGGGACATCGACTCCCATTGTTAGGGCGGAGACAACATCTCTTCATTATATTCTGCTTTGAAAGAGAGGTCTGAAAGGAGCATAGGGTGTTTAAAAAGTATGTGTGTCTGTCTCAGTCACCAGGCTCAACCCTATTGGACACTTATGTGAGATTCTGGAGCGGCACCTAAAAAGGGTTTTCCACCACCATCAACAAAATGATGGCATTCCTCCAAAAGAGTTCCAGACTCTTCTACAATCTATGCCAAGGTGTACGAAGCTACGCCCTATTCAGACACTTTATGTTGGTGTTTCCTTTATTTTGACAGTTAGCCACCTGTACCTGACCTTATATTAAAGGACCCACCAGAGGGGAATGCCACCCTTATTTCAATGTAATTCCTGCTTAAGAGCGGAAATGCTTGTTTAGGTTCCATCTCTGAATAATGACGCAGACTACATATAGACCTACATATTCATGAACTGCGGGTGGGAAGGAACGTCATGGTGACTTCCACGTGGAGTGGACAAACATCAACAAATAGGTAACTGACCGCTGTCAGTGTAGCTACCTAGCTAAGCTAATGTTAAAGTTATGTTGCTGTTTTTTTTAAACTACACCGTATTCAAAAGATTAGGCTATTCTGGAACTATAGTTGTCATAATCATTTAGGGAAAAGCATGGCCACAGATGGAAACCAGTAACTTTAACTTCACATTCTATTGTTATCTCCACAGTTTGGGCATCTTCAATAATAGATGTTTTTCTCCATTGTAAAGAACACAGTGGAACCTTTGGTAGGTAGTCATTGAGCAAAGCCAAGTCAGAAATGGTCAATGTGCAGAACCAAGTCGTGTGTATATATATGACTTGGTTCTGCACATTGACCATTTCTGACTTGGCTTTGCTCAATGACTACCTACCAAAGGTTGCACTGTGTTCTTTACAATGGAGAAAAACATCTCTCACATTCATTTAGTCAAGTCCTATGTAGTCATTGTGTCACACCCTGATCAGTTTCAGCTGTCTTGTGCTTGTCTCCACCCCCCACCAGGTGTCTCCTATTTTTCCCCATTATCCCCTGTGTATTTATACCAGCCTTTTCTGTTTGTCTGTTGCCAGTTTGTCTTGTTGTGTGAGGTCTTACCAGTGTGTTTCCTGTTTTCTCTAGTGCTTGTTTTCTAGTCTTCCCGGTTCCAACCTTCTTGCCTGCTGTTCTGTCCCTTTTTGACTCTGCCTTGGACTATGAACCTCTGCCTGCCAATTTGGATGCCCCTTGGTTATAATAAACATTCTGTGAACCGAACCATCTGCCTCCTGTGTCTGCATCTGGGTCATATCCTGAGTGGTGATACATTGAGCAAAGCCAAGTTATTTTTATATATATATATATATATATACAGTAATTGAGCACAGCACAGCCAAGTCTTATAAACTCTGCAAAAAATAAATGTCCTCTCACTGTGTTTTATTTAAGGCAAACTTAACGTGTAAATATTTGCATGAACTTAAGAGTCAACAACTGAGACAAACTGAACAAGTTCCACAGACATGTGACTAACAGAAATGGAATAATGTGTCCCTGAACAAAGGAGGGGTCAGAATCAAAAGTAACAGTCAGTATCTGGTGTGGCCACCAGCTGCATTGTTGGTGATCCTGTGTACCTCCTCATGGAGGAGATACAGATTTGCCTGTTCTTGCTGTGTACCCTACTCCTCCACCAAGGCACCTGCAAATTCCCTGACATTTCTGGGGGGGAATGCATTAGCTCTAACCCTCCGTTCCAACAGCTCCCAGACGTGCTCATTGGGATTGAGATCCGGGCTCTTCGCTGGCCATGGAAGAACACTGACATTCCTGTCTTGCAGGAAATCATGCACAGAACGAGCAGTATGGCTGGTGGCAGTGTCATGCCTGCAGGAAGGGTACCACATGAGGGAGGAGGATGTCTTCCCTGTAACGCACAGTGTTGAGATTGCCTGCAATGACAACAAGCTCAGTCCGATGATGCTGTGACACACCGCCCCAGACCATGACGGACCCTCTACCTCCAAATCGATCCCGCTCCAGAGTACAGGCCTCGGTGAAACGCTCATTCCTCCCACGATAAACACGAATCCGACCAGCATCCCTGGTGAGACAAAACCGCGACTCTTCAGTGAAGAGCACTTTTTGCCAGTCCTGTCTGGTCCAGCAACGGTGGGTTTGTGCCCATAGGCGACGTTGTTGCCGATGATGTCTGGTGAGGACCTGCCTTACAATAGACCTACAAGCCCTCAGTCCAGCCTCTCTCAGCCTATTGCGGACAGTCTGAGCACAGATGGAGGGATTTTGCGTTCCTGGTGTAACTCGGGCAGTTGTTGTTGCCATCCTGTACTTGTCCCGCAGGTGTGATGTTTGGATGTACCGATCCTGTGCAGGTGTTGTAACACGTGGCCTGCCACTGAGGACGATCAGCTGTTCGTCCTGTCTCCCTGTAGCGCTGTCCTAGGCGTTTCACAGTACGGACATTGCAATTTATTGCCCTGGCCACATCTGCAGTCCTCATGCCTCCTTGCAGCATGCCTAAGGAACGCTCACACAGATGAGCAGGGACCCTGGGCATCTTTCTTTTGGTGTTTTTCAGGGTCAGTAGAAAGGCCTCTTTAGTGTCCTAAGTTTTCATAACTGTGGCCTTAATTGCCTACCGTCTGTAAGCTGTTAGTGTCTTAACGATCGTTCCACAGGTGCATGTTCATTTATTGTTTATGATTCATTGAACAAGCATGGGAAACAGTGTTTAAACCCTTTACAAAGACGATCTGTGAAGTTCTTTGGATTTTTACAAATGGTCTTTTAAAGACAGGGTTCCTGAAAAAGTTTCTTTTTTTGCTGAGTTTAGGTATACAGTGTCCCATTATCAGCAACCATCACTCCTGTTTTCCAATGGCACGTTGTGTTAGCTAATCCAAGTTTATCATTTTAAAAGGCTAATTGATCATTAGAAAACCCCTTTTCAATTATGTTAGCACAGCTGAAAACTGTTGTTCTGATTAAAGAAGCAATAAAACTGGCCTTCTTTAGACTAGTTCAATATCTGGAGAATCAGCATTTGTGGGTTCGATTACAGGCTCAAAATGGCCAGAAACAAAGTGCTTTCTTCTGAAACTCGTCAGACTATTCTTGTTCTGAGAAATGAAGGCTATTCCACGCAAGAAATTACCAAGAAACTGAAGATCTCGTACAACGCTGTGTACTACTCCCTTCACAGAACAGTGCAAACTGGCTCTAACCAGAATAGAAAGAGGAGTGGGAGGCCCTGGTGCACAACTGAGCAAGAGGACAAGTACATTAAAGTGGCTAGTTTGAGAAACAGACGCCTCACAAGTCCTCAAATGGCAGCTTCATTAAATGCTACCCGCAAAACACCAATCTCATTGTCAATAGTAAAGGGGCGACTCCGGGATGCTTGGAAGGCAAAACGCAGGAACTTCCGGTGACGTGGATTACCGGCACATGGAAGTACGTGTCCTTTAGGTCTATGCATATTCAAAAGTCTTTGGTGTGGACACATTCCAGCAGACGTTTTGTCGTAAGCATTCGAAAGGGCCTCGTTGAGACTGCGTAGATACAATATTGGCCTCATTCCCCCCCATCTTTTTTGGCACTAGGAAGTAGGGCGAATATAGCCTGTGGAGTGGCTGCTCTCTCTGGTGCTGCAGGAGAGGTGGAAGGTGCCGGAGGTGCGGGGCCCATACGGCCCACCGAGGTGCTGCGGTTCGACGGGCTCTCCGTCTGGCTGTAGACCCAGGTCTACTAGAGAGTGAAGCTGGGTGCCTCTCTGGGACTTGATCTAGACCCTCCTGCCAATGGCAGTTGTCTAGATAGCTGCTTCCTCTGTCTTCCCAAAACGCTCTGTCATGGGGGCGTTCTGCAGGGCGGCTTTGTCGGATTCCTTCATGGCCGTCAAAGTCAGCTAGAGGTGTCACTCCGCAACCACCGAAGTGGCCATGGACCTTCCCACACACACAGCCGACGCCTGGGTGAGATGAAGTATGGCGTCGGAAATTCTCGACGCCTCTTATATCTCCTCTCCTGACAGCTCAGTGTTACGTGGTGAGAAGGGACAGAGAGGCTGCCAGAAGGGCAATATTATTCGCTGCTGCTACAGCCTGGACCTCTAGTGCAAAGGACTTCTCTACCAGCTGAGCTGTGAGCTGGTCCTTTGTTGTAGGTAGAGTGGGTTTTCTGGGTGACGGCCAGGAGCTCATACCCAGGACGAGGTACGCAGCCATGGTGTCCTCGAGCCTGGGGATCCCCTGGGGTCGTCTGCCGTCCACTCTGGTGAATGGGGTGTAAAGATTTTTGCCGGCTCCCAGTGGCACCACCGCTCTTTTTGGTCTAGAGTAGGGGCCGCCCTCCATCATATCTACTTCCGGGTTGAAGAGAATGGAGGGCAGCGTGATCTCCAGCCATCTCGCTCAATGAGCCCTGGAAAATCAGAGCGCAGAGAGAGAGGCTGTTGCGTAGGAGAGGGCTGCTGAAATTTCAGAGCCCGTCTCTTCCTCGCCCAAGGATGAGAAAAACCTTGCACTCTCCATTGGGAGGGGGGGTTCGAGAGAAAAATCCAAACACTTCCCAATATCTTCGTCTTCTCTAGAGGCAACATGCTAGGGCATTCCGGGGGATCTGTGAGGCCGCCCCTAGCGTGCTGTGATCCTAGGCACACAAAACATAAGTTGTGTGAGTCTACAGTCGCCATAGTGGAGCAGCGACACTGAGCTCATAAAAGAGCTTTTGGGTTGGGTGGAAATGGTATGCTCATTTAGAAGGACGACGTCGAGGACTTAGAGATCGACATCAGGTTCGTCCTGAGACTTATTTTCTTGGCTTCTTCAGTCCAGTCGCTGAAAATAATGGGAGGCTGATTGAGGGGAAGCATCCCCTTATATAGGGACACCTGTACTCCCATTGGCTGCAGTTGGGTGCATAATTTTCTCTCAGGCTATTCGCTGCCTAGGCAGCAGGGGAAACCACCTCAGAGCAGATCTCCCCTATGGGGTGGGGCTGCACGTTATAGAACATGAATTATGATCTCTGGTTGAAAATATGCTGCGTTCAAAACAACTGGCAATTTGAAAAAATAAACCATGATGTCAGTGATCCTCAGGTCAGAAAGTCAGAGCTTTAGAAATGGGCCCGAGTTCCCGAATTGGAAGAATTAAATGACCATTCAAACAATTTTTCCCCCCCATTTATTTTCTGATTAACCGTTGTTTAGAATGCACTGAAGTCTGAGACTTCCAAGCTCTGAGTTGTTTTAAACGTGGCATTAATTCTACATTTCAACCTAATGATATTCTACCACGGGTGCCAGGAGTGGAGACGGCCAGTGTCACTATCAAATCAAATGTTCTATCAAATATTTTTTTGGGGTCACATGTGCGGAACACAACAGGTGTAGTAGACCTTACCGTGAAATGCTTCCTTATGAGCCCTTGACCAACAATGCAGTTCAATAAATAGTTAAAATATTATTTACCAAATAAAAAAAGTAAAAAATTCAATAAAAAGTAACACAATAAAATATCAATAACGAGGCTTTATACAGGGACTACCGGTACTGAGTCAATGCGCAGGGATACATAAGACAATGGACTAAAGATGAGCTTCCACCATGTTGTTTTCACCTGTCAAGTCTTTCCAATCAGTGCAGATGAAGGGGACGAGAGGACAGATTTTTAAGCAATTGAGCCGAGCAAACAAATTGAAATCGTGCTTGGTCTAACTACTGTTATTTACCTTATATTAAAGTGGCAATCTGCTATTGGTACATACATTTTTGGACTTTTTAATTAATTATACATACATCCATTGATTCTTAAAGACTATAAATTATAATTGCACTATGAGATTACTTCAACTGTCAACCCCATCAGAACCCAAAATATAACCTTGTTTTATTCCATTGTTTTTAAATGTGTAATTGTAAACAAAGACTGCATAGCCTCCAACCTTGTCTAAAACTATAATTTCTATATCATGGATGGTGGTGCATCCATAGCTCTGTCTATAAATGTGAGTGTGGTTACATTTTTCCAGCCCCATTCCTCAGCTGTTTACCAAATCAGTTGTGCTCACTTTGTTGTTTGAACTGTAGATTGCTTAGATGGTTTCGTTCACACAGGCAGCCCAATTCTTATATTGTTTTCACCAATTGGTCTTCTGACCAATCAGATCAGCTCTGAAAAAGATATGATGTGATTGGTCAAAAGACCAATTAGCGGAAGAAAAATCAGAACGCAGCTGCCTGTGTAAACTCAGCATTTGTGACTTTCTGAAAAAATTGCCCCTCCCCTTATTATCTCATGCTATTTAGTTTCACTTTCTCTTAGCTATTAGAACAAATCACTTTAAGCCACAACTGCAGTACAGTCAACAGAAAAGAGTCCAATAGCTGCAGGGTAAGTCTATTTTCCTCATTTCATTTGACATTTCATTTTCAATACGAACACCATAGCTATCATTTACAGTTGGGTGGGTGTCGTGAAAGGTTTTGTGATAGATATTAAATTATATCTACAGCAGGAATAAAACAGTACATTTGGTTATGTGGAAACTGGTTGTGCAGAATTGAATGGAATGTTTTTTAGGTCAGTAATTCTATGAATGTAGAATAGAACAGAGTCAGTAAGTACATTTACAATAACACATTACTTTCACTGTCAAATTCCAAGAAATCACGTGGTCCAGTGGAAGGACTGAGGTGGTGAAGTACTCTAGAGTGGATACTGTGAAAGATAAGAGAGTGAAAGTTTAGAATGTGAAATAGCTTCACGCTAATGTATGCAGTTCGCACCATGGAGAAAGATCAAATCAAATTGTATTAGTTGCATACATATATTTAGCAGATGTTATTGCAGGTGTAGCGAAACGCTTATCTAATCTAGTAATATCTAACAATTCACTACAATCAAAAAGTAAAATAATGGAATTAAGAAACATATAAGACAGATAGATGGTTTGCACACTGGTTGTTGTACATGTTTTCCTATCCTGAATGTATCTATCTAGACTAATAAACCCATTTGTCTGTTCATTCACTTCCTTTAGATCCATGATTGAACACAAAGGTAATTTTCAACAGGGCTCTTTTGTATAATGTAACATTTTGATGAAGGGGAGCACTATAAAGTAAATGGTTAAACCTACAATGCTCTTATATCTGGCTGAACTATGAACATTGTTCCAATTAACAAAAACATTAATACTTTTATCAATGACCTTTTTGACCTTCCTCTTTGTTGTCTGTTTAAAATCAGTGGCACACAATATGAAGTACTACACAGTTGAGACTGGCAATACTTTGGAAACTCATATTCAGTTTATGAGACGACTCAACAACACCACAAGATGTTTTACGGAAGTCAAGTCTCCAGTGGAGAGTGATGTCATCATGGCTTTCTGTCCCATCGTCTCCCGCGCCGGGACTGATATTGAAGCAGCACTGCAACAGATTCCAAGTACAGTAACTCATCCCAAATATGACTTCCTAAACAATGTTATTTCCTTCTATACTAGATATTCTCTTTCCACACCAGTTTTCCTCAAATGTACCAACGGCATGAATGACATGACTAAATTGTTTATTTGAGAGGCTTATAGGTTAATTTTGACGTATTCCCACATTCTCTTTCTTGACAGTGGGTAAAGATGTCATTCTGGTAGTGCTGCATCACACCTTCAACCCAGACTACACTGTACCTTACAGCAGCAGACTAGTGACCAGAAGTGATGTAATACTCACAGTGGACTGTCTGTTCCATGAGAGACTGGGAGGACTACTGGACTGTCCTCGCAATGATGCAGCAGTCAGAAATATTAGGCAGAAGTTTGACACAGTGGACTGTCTGTTCCATGAGAGCCAGGGACTACTGGACTGTCCTCACAATGATGCAGCAGTCAGAAATATTAGGCAGAAGTTTGACACAGTGGACTGTCTGTTCCATGAGAGCCAGGGACTACTGGACTGTCCTCACAATGATGCAGCAGTCAGAAATATTAGGCAGAAGATTGACATAGATCCTGTGGTATGGTATCAATTAATCATCATTTTGAATACAGTATTTCTCTATTTGATGTACGGTATTCATTTTTCCTCTCCTTTTTTTACAGGCCAGAAATCGTGACTGTCTAGCTTGGATTCTAAACGCTGCCATGGTATGAGAAAAAGTAACCATACATCAGCAACTACTATACTGAACAAGAATATAAACGCAACGTGCAACAATTTCAAAGATTTTTACTGATTTCCAGTTCATATAAGGAAATAAGTAATCAAAAAGATTAAGCAGAAGCTTTACAATGTATGATGTCAATTAATCATCATTTTGAATACAGTATCTCTGTATTTGATGTACTCATTCTTCCTCTCCTTTATTTTACAGACCAGAAGTTGTGGCTTTCTAGCTTGGATTCTAAACGGTGTCATGGTATGTCAAATTACTGCAAATTATAAAAGTAACTATAGATCATCAACTGCTATAATGAACAAAAATATAAACACAACATGCAACAATTTCAAAGATTTGAGTCATAGATCATATAAGGAAATCAGTCAAATTGAAATAAATGAATTAATGGAGCTGTTAAACAACAGTCAGAACTGTTTTGGATCTGACACAAGTCATTATTCTCTTTCCAGTGGGCAGTGTCTTCAGGCTACAACTACGTTTTCATTCACAGTAGGTTCTATTGTGTGGTCATTCATGTGGTCAATGTGATACAGTAATCATCACAGGTCAAATCAGCACCAACATCTTGTGTTTTATGTTTCCTAATCTTTTCAAGATCCACATCCCTCTACAAGGCCTCATTCTGACAGTCTATCTGTGATTCGGAGCAATATAATGGTTTGTCAAATCATTGCAAATGATATAACTACAGATGTAGGATCTTCATTTGATCACTCTTTTGTTGCTGAAATGCAAACTAGTAGTGTATTTGCATTTCCACTATGAAGTTTCAGACTTGATTTGCCCTAACAAAGAATATCAACCCCTATAAAAATGTCCATGAACTATAATCCACATAACAATTCACATTTCCTGTTGCTGCAGAATTATTTTCCTGATGTAGTAAACTGGCTCAAATTAAGATTATACATCTGTATACACTTAGTATACCAAACATGAGGAACACCTTTCTTTCTATCATGGAGTTGGTACAGTATATAGTGCTATTTCAAATATTTGCCAAATGATGAAATTATACATCATCAATCATGTGCCTCTTCAGGGAGACACTTAAAAAAGAAAAATAGAAGTGAAACTGTCATAATGGAGCTGTTAAACAAGAGTCAGTACTGCTGTGGATCTCACACAAGTCATTTTTCTCTTTCCAGTACACAGTGTCTTCAGTCTACAGCTACCTCTGTACACGGCTTTCATATGTGAAGCGGCGCTTCTAGGACAATAATTAGGTTCCAGTTGGTTCAAAGTAGGTTGTAGGTTGTCATTCATGTGGTCATTGTAATTAGAATAACCATCACAGGTCAAATCAGGACCACTAACATGTTGTGATTCATGTTTTCTAATCTTTTCAAGATCCACATCCCTCTTCAAGACCTCGTTCCAGAAGTGATGAAAGCAGTTCCACTTTTGTACCAACAATGAAGACATGCTAATTGTTTTTATGGATTCCATCTTTAATTGTATGGCCTACTTAAGAAAATGTCTTTACTTTTGATGTTAAGAGCACTTGCAGGTGTAATGTATAGAAATTGGGGCCGATATTAAACATTTTAATAAAAATGAATGAAAAATAATAAAGAAGAAACAGGATCTGTGGAAGGGGATGCATCTCAACATCACTGCTAGTTTGCACATACATCATACTTCTGACACCAGTGTAGCAAACAGTGGGGGGTGACCTGGGTTGCTTGACGCAAGAAAAACTTGCTAACCACAAACTCAATACGGATAGCTTTCTCTTTTCGAGGAGTTTGGAACAGGCATACAAAGGCTTGACTTTTTCCAATAGTTCGATGACTAAGCTGAGCTAAGCTAAACATTTTTCTTTTTTTTCACATTTATTTAACCAGGTAGGCCAGTTGAGAACACATTTATTTAACCAGGTAGGCCAGTTGAGAACACCTTTATTTAACCAGGTAGGCCAGTTGAGAACACCTTTATTTAACCAGGTAGGCCAGTTGAACAAGTTCTCATTTACAACTGCGACCTGGCCAAGATAAAGCAAAGCAGTGCGACACATACAACAACACAGAGTTACAGACGGTGAGGGAAAAGGCATTTGAACAAAACATTGCATTCTGGTTTGTGTCCCCTGGTCGGATTGTTGAAGTCAAGGTGGCTGTAAACACCAAATGGAGAAGAGAGCATGAAATAGGCCTTAAATTAAGTTCCTTATTCAATAAAATCCTTAAAGGGCAACTCCACCACTTATCAACCTAATTTTCAGCACAATACAAGCACAATACCAGTGTCAACATTCACTATATATACAAGAGTATGTGGACACCATTTCAGGTGAGTGGATTCGGCTATTTCAGCCACATCCTTTGCTGACAGGTGTATAAAATCAAGCACACAGCCATGCAATCTCCATGGGAAAACATTGGCTGTAGATTGGCCTTACTGAAGACCTCAGTGACTTTCAACATGGCACCATCATAGGATGCCACCTTTCCAACAAATCAATTCGTCAAATTTCTGCCCTGGTCAACTGTAAGTGCGGTTATTGTGAAGTGGAAACATCCAGGAGCAACAACGCCTCAGCCTTGAAGAGGTAGGCCACACAAGCTCACAGAATGGGACTGCCAAGGGCTGAAGCCTGTAGCGGGTAAAAACCCCTCTGTCCTCGGTTGCAACACTCACTACTGAATTTCAAACGGCCTCTGGAAGCAACACAATAACTGTTTGTTGGGAGCTCCATGAAATGGGTTTCAATGACCGAACAGCCACACAGAAGCCTAAGAGCACAATGCGCAATGCCAAGCGTCAGCTGGAGTGGTGTAAAGCTCGCTGCCATTTGTACTTTGGAGCAGTGGAAAGGCGTTCTCTGGAGTGATGAATCATGCTTCACCATCTGGCAGTCCAACGGGAGTATCTGGGTTTGGCGGATGCCAGGAGAAAGCTACCTGCCCCAATGCATAGTGCCAACTGTAAAGTTTGGTGGAGGAGGAATAATGGTCTGGGGCTGTTTTTCATGGGTCGCGCTATGCCCCCTAGTTCCAGTGAAGGGAAATCTTAACGCTACAGCATACAATGATATTCTAGACGATTCTGTACTTTGTGGCAACAGTTTGGGGAAGGCCCTTTCCTATTTCAGCATGACAATGCCCCCGTGCACAAAGCGATTTGGTTTGGTGATTATGAATATGTGGAGGAATTGCCGTTGAAATGAAGTTCCTCGTTCAATAAGTGTTCAGCAGTAACATACCATTTTGCTGAAATGTTACACAGCCTGAGTAGGAAGTGTACATTCATACAGATGTCTGATACACAGGATCACCAACAACTGAGTGATAGTCTTGTACAAACTGTTATGTGCATGTAACTCTCAAAATAAAGGAAACACTTGAGTAAACGATGGATACAAAGTACATTAAAAGCAGGTGCTTCCACACAGGTGTGGTTCCTGAGTTAATTAAGCAATTAACATCCCATCATGCTTAGGGTCATGTGTAGAAATGCCCAGTTGCCCATTGTTTTGGCTACCATGGCTAGAAGAAGAGATCTCAGTGACTTTGAACAGAGAGGAAGAGGCGAAGTGAAAGGGTCCAATCCCATGTGGGAATACGACATTCTGTTTATTAAGCAGACCTCCTGCCTTCTCACCTTTGGGACATCGACTCCCATTGTTAGGGCGGAGACAAGAACATCTCTTCATTATATACATATATATTCTGCTTTGAAAGAGAGGTCTCGAAGGATTATAGTGGGTTTAAAGGGTATTTGTGTCGGTCTCAGTCACCAGGCTCAACCCAATTGGACACTTATGGGAGATTCTGGAGTGGCGCTTGAGCAGTGTTCCATCAACAAAACACCAAATCATGGAATTGCTCCCCAAAGAATGGTGTCACATTCCTCCGAAAGAGTTCCAGACATTTGTACAATCTATGCCAAGGCGCAATGAAACGGTTCTGCTGGCTTGTGGTGTCCCAACGCCCTGTTAAGACACTTTATGTTAGTGTTTCCTTTATTTTGGCCGTTGGCCTACCTGTACTTGACCTTATATTAAAGGACCCACCAGAGGACAATGCTGCCCTCATTTCGACGTAATTCCTGCCTACTGCAGGAAATTCTTGTTTTGGATCCACCTCCGAAATATGACCAGACAATTTACAGGCTTACATATTCACGAATTGTGGGTGGGAAGAAATGTGGTGACTGGTGATTTTTCCATGTGGAGTGGACATACATCAACAAATAGGTAACTGACAGCTGTTAGTGTAGCTACCTAGCTAGCACGCTAACCTTAGCTAGTTAATGTTATCTGTTGTTGCTGTTTTTTTACTACACCGTATTCAAAAGATTAGGCTATTCTGGAGCTGGACTTGTCATAATCATTTAGGGAAAAGCATGGCCACAGATGGATACCAGTATCTTTGTCTTCATGTTCTAATGTTATCTCTGAAGATTGGGCATCTTCAATAATAGATGTTTTTATCCATTGTAATGGACACAGTGCAACCTTTGGTAGGTAGTCATTGAGCAAAGCCGAGTCATATATACAGTCATTGAGCAAAGCCAAATCATCTAGTCATTGAGGAAAGCCAAGTAATAAATAGTAATTGAGTAAAACCAAGTCATAGATACAGTCATTGTGTCACAACCGGATCTGTTTCACCTGCCTTGTCCCCACTCCCCACCAGGTGTCTCCTATTTTTTCCCCCATTATCCCCTGTGTATTTATACCTGTGTTTTCTGTTTGTTGCCAGTTCATCTTGATTTGTCAGGTCTTACCAGCATGTTTTCTAGTCTTCCTGTTTAAGACCTGCCTGCCTGCCGCTGTGTCCCTTTCTGACTCCTTTTGATTCTGAGAACCGAACCATCCGCCTCGTGTCTGCGTCATATCTTGAGAGGTGATACATTGAGCAAAGTCGTACATACAGTCTGAGCAAAGCCAGGTCAGCCCATGGACTGGAGTTTAAAACGTTTTCCACCGTTGTTTACACACGTTTTGTGCTGCCATCAATTTAGACGGGAACAGATTATTTTAATTACTGGTGGTTAAAATGGCTTTTCATTGTGTTCCATGGTGTTTATCGCCCCCTAGTGGAACTTTCTGGTACTTAGACTACGGAAACAAGTAGAGTTGTCGTTCTGCACGCAGAGAAGCAGCTAAAGCTAGTGATGATAATCTTATTGATAGAATTGCTTACTTATCAATGTTAGTTGGTTGCATTTACTCACAAATTGCCTTTCATGTATGCCGTCAGCTGAATTAGGTTGCTTGTGTGTCATAAACAAATTGTTAAACATACAAAACTGTAGTTTTGTTACTGTTTCTAGTGTAATATGCTTTATTGTACAGAGGTGTTTGCACATTAGTGTAATGAAAGGGGTTGGCTAGTTGTTGCTCATATGGTAATTGGCTATCTGGTTTGGTATCATGCCAGATACATGGGACCATGGCACTTGCTTTGTATTTATGCAACTTACTGTATAATGTATAGCTACGGTATGTTGATGGGAATTGAATACTGAAGTATATTATTCTGAATTTTGAATTTTCTGAACATCATAAGTGATGTTCTCCCTGGCTAAACAACGGGGAAATAATCTTCTGGAGTGACGGATCCAGCCGCCGAAAGCCTCCACATCAACTCCACCACATGCATCCTCCATTGCCTGGAGAAAAGGGATGTGTGCGAGGGGATGGCGATCATACACCTTCCATCGCCATGCTGAAAAAACTATTCAATTGGGTTTAGTATAGGGAATATGATGGGAGGTATAGAACAACACATTGTAGGTGGTCAATGAACCAGTTGCGGACCAGAGCAGACTGGTGGAAACTCACGTTGTCCCAGATGACAACATACCTGGGCTGCTCTGGTCCACCCCTCTGCTCGGCTGGAATGAGGAAGCCATGTAGTGTGTCCAGGAATGTGATGATAAGGACGGTGTTGTAGGGACCAAGGTTGGCATGGTGATGGACGCCTCGCTGGCTAACAGCTGCGCACATGGTGATATTCCCTCCACGCTGTCCAGGGACATTCACAATGGCACGGTGGCCAATAATGTTCCGTCCATGTCCCCTTTTGGCTAGGTTGAAGCCAGCCTCATCATTGTATATATAAACATGCTGAATTGCAGCGGCATCCAGCTCCAAGACTCTCTGAAACAGACAAGACAATATGTGACATAGACCTAGAGCAGTCAATATGGCGAGGCACAATAAAATGGATTACAGTACTGTGATGTGTCTATACAGTGCTGATATGATAGTAAATTCACAGTATATAGTACTTACTTGCACATTTTCATAGCACTGTTCTTTAACCCTCTGAGTTTTGCTGAAAGGGCACCTTGTAGACCTGTTTCATCCAGATTTGGTTGTGCTGTAACACACGGTCCAATGTAGACAAGCCCACCTGGTGAATGTTATTGAATATTGTGTTGTCTGCAATTATGTGGTTCTGGATTTTTCATAGTCTAATGGTACTGTTTGCTACCACCATGTTCTCAATAGCGGTCTACTGTTCTGGTGTGAACAGCCGGTGTCTTCCATCATGGCCTGACCATCTCTGTTCTGGTGTGAACAGCCGGTGTCTTCCATCATGGCCTGACCGTCTCTGTTCTGGTGTGAACAGCCGGTGTCTTCCATCATGGCCTGACCGTCTCTGTTCTGGTGTGAACAGCCGGTGTCTTCCATCATGGCCTGACCGTCTCTGTTCTGGTGTGAATAGCCGGTGTCTTCCATCATGGCCTGGCCGTCTCTGTTCTGGAGTGAACAGCCGGTGTCTTCCAACATGGCCTGGCCGTCTCTGTTCTGGTGTGAACAGCCGGTGTCTTCCAACATGGCCTGGCCGTCTCTGTTCTGGTGTGAACAGCCGGTGTCTTCCAACATGGCCTGGCCGTCTCTGTTCTGGTGTGAACAGCCGGTGTCTTCCATCATGGCCTGGCCGTCTCTGTTCTGGTGTGAACAGCCGGTGTCTTCCATCATGGCCTGACCGTCTCTGTTCTGGTGTGAACAGCCGGTGTCTTCCATCATGGCCTGGCCGTCTCAGTTCTGGTGTGAACAGCCGGTGTCTTCCATCATGGCCTGGCCGTCTCTGTTCTGGTGTGAACAGCCGGTGTCTTCCATCATGGCCTGGCCGTCTCAGTTCTGGTGTGAACAGCCGGTGTCTTCCATCATGGCCTGGCCGTCTCTGTTCTGGTGTGAACAGCCGGTGTCTTCCATCATGGCCTGGCCGTCTCTGTTCTGGTGTGAACAGCCGGTGTCTTCCATCATGGCCTGGCCGTCTCAGTTCTGGTGTGAACAGCCGGTGTCTTCCATCATGGCCTGACCGTCTCTGTTCTGGTGTGAACAGCTGGTGTCTTCCATCATGGCCTGACCGTCTCTGTTCTGGTGTGAACAGCCGGTGTCTTCCATCATGGCCTGACCGTCTCTGTTCTGGTGTGAACAGCCGGTGTCTTCCATCATGGCCTGGCCGTCTCTGTTCTGGTGTGAACAGCCGGTGTCTTCCATCATGGCCTGACCGTCTCTGTTCTGGTGTGAACAGCCGGTGTCTTCCATCATGGCCTGGCCGTCTCTGTTCTGGTGTGAACAGCCGGTGTCTTCCATCATGGCCTGGCCGTCTCTGTTCTGGTGTGAACAGCCGGTGTCTTCCATCATGGCCTGACCGTCTCTGTTCTGGTGTGAACAGCCGGTGTCTTCCATCATGGCCTGACCGTCTCAGTTCTGGTGTGAACAGCCGGTGTCTTCCATCATGGCCTGACCGTCTCTGTTCTGGTGTGAACAGCCGGTGTCTTCCATCATGGCCTGACCGTCTCTGTTCTGGTGTGAACAGCCGGTGTCTTCCATCATGGCCTGGCCGTCTCTGTTCTGCAGAATATCCACAAATATGATAGGTTACAGTAAGCTAAAATAATCTATTTTCTTTCCATATGAAATTACATTACTGTAACATTGGCCAACAATCCCTGAGTAACAGAGGCCTACTGATATGTCAGACTGCAGTATACTACAATACACATACATAAAGAGCATAGTGTAGATGGTAGGTAACTTACCGGTTCTCATTTCTGAATGTACGGATGATAGATGCAACCATGTAGCGGCTCAGGTTGGGCTGAACTCTCTGCCCAACCTCCCTCATACTCAATCAATGGTTGAGCACATGGTCAACCAATGTGGCCCTGATCTCATCTGAGACAACTGTGCTTCCTCATCCTCCCCGTCCTCCTCATCCTCCCTGTCCTCCTCATCCTCCCCGTCCTCCTCATCCTCTTCCTCCCCGTCCTCCCCGTCCTCCTCATCCTCCCCGTCCTCCTCATTCTCCCCGTCCTCCTCATCCTCTTCCTCCCCGTCCTCCTCATCCTCCCCGTCCTCCTCATTCTCCCCGTCCTCCCCGTCCTCTTCATCCTCCTCGTCCTCCTCATTCTCCCTGTCCTCCCCGTCCTCCTCATCTTCCCCGTCCTCCTCATCCTCTTCCTCCCCGTCCTCCCCATCCTCCTCTTCCTCCCCGTCCTCCTCATCCTCCCCGTCCTCCCCGTCCTCCTCATCCTCTTCCTCCCCTTACTCTCACCTCTAGCTCTTGCTTCATCATTGACTTCCATTTTCCTCCAAAACAGGAGAGCTCATCTGTGGCCTTTTATAGTGCTAAAGCTCTGATTTCTAAGTGAACAAGTGGACTAAAGAGATTTCAATGTTGAATGCTGTGCCTAATGTAGAGAACTGTGTGTAGTGTTTTGCAAAAAGTGTGATATAGAATTGAAAAGCAGGAATTGTGTTTGCAATTTTGCAGACTTGGTTTAGGGATTTGGTACATGAGTTTCAGGTTTCGGTGATTGCGTTTCAAGTTCCACTTTTAGTGTGTAAACAATTGGGAAAAACTGTAATCAAGAACTACGAGTGACCTAAGCGACTTTGAGCGTGGTCTGACCGTAGGTGCCAGGCACACCGGTTCCAGTATCTCAGAAACGGCTGGCCTCCTCGGCTTTTCATGCATAACACTGTCTAGTGTGTACCTGAATGAACGGTTCGACAAACAAAAACATCCAGTCAGCGGCAGATGGAGTGTGCCTCTGGCTATATGTAAATAAATAAAAACAAGAAAATGGTGTTGTCTGGTTAGCTTAATATAAGGAATTAAAAATTATTTATAGTTTTACTTTTACTTTTGATACTGAAGTACATTTTAGTAATTACATATACTTTTGAGACTTAAGTATATTTAAAACCAAATACTTTTAGACTTTTACTCAAATAGATTTAACTGGGTGACTTTTACATTTGAAAGTTGTTTTCTATTCTTTACTTTTACTCAAGTATGACAATTGGGTACTTTTTCCACCACTGTCGGTACCGAGTCAATGTACAGGGATACATAAGTCAATGTAAGGGATACATAAGTCAATGTACGGGATACATACAGTGCCTTGCGAAAGTATTCGGCCCCCTTAAACTTTGCGACCTTTTGCCACATTTCAGGCTTCAAACATAAAGATATAAAACTGTATTTTTTTGTGAAGAATCAACAACAAGTGGGACACAATCATGAAGTGGAACGACATTTATTGGATATTTCAAACTTTTTTAACAAATCAAAAACTGAAAAATTGGGCGTGCAAAATTATTCAGCCCCCTTAAGTTAATACTTTGTAGCGCCACCTTTTGCTGCGATTACAGCTGTAAGTCGCTTGGGGTATGTCTCTATCAGTTTTGCACATCGAGAGACTGAATTTTTTTCCCATTCCTCCTTGCAAAACAGCTCGAGCTCAGTGAGGTTGGATGGAGAGCATTTGTGAACAGCAGTTTTCAGTTCTTTCCACAGATTCTCGATTGGATTCAGGTCTGGACTTTGACTTGGCCATTCTAACACCTGGATATGTTTATTTTTGAACCATTCCATTGTAGATTTTGCTTTATGTTTTGGATCATTGTCTTGTTTGAAGACAAATCTCCGTCCCAGTCTCAGGTCTTTTGCAGACTCCATCAGGTTTCCATTCTTCCAGAATGGTCCTGTATTTGGCTCCATCCATCTTTCCATCAATTTTAACCATCTTCCCTGTCCCTGCTGAAGAAAAGCAGGCACAAACCATGATGCTGCCACCACCATGTTTGACAGTGGGGATGGTGTGTTTAGGGTGATGGGCTGTGTTGCTTTTACGCCAAACAGAATGTTTTGCATTGTTGCCAAAAAGTTCAATTTTGGTTTCATCTGACCAGAGCACCTTCTTCCACATGTTTGGTGTGTCTCCCAGGTGGCTTGTGGCAAACTTTTTATGGATATCTTTAAGAAATGGCTTTCTTCTTGCCACTCTTCCATAAAGGCCAGATTTGTGCAATATATGACTGATTGTTGTCCTATGGACAGAGTCTCCCACCTCAGCTGTAGATCTCTGCAGTTCATCCAGAGTGATCATGGGCCTCTTGGCTGCATCTCTGATCAGTCTTCTCCTTGTATGAGCTGAAAGTTTAGAGGGACGGCCAGGTCTTGGTAGATTTGCAGTGGTCTGATACTCCTTCCATTTCAATATTATCGCTTGCACAGTGCTCCTTGGGATGTTTAAAGCTTGGGAAATCTTTTTGTATCCAAATCCGGCTTTAAACTTCTTCACAACAGTATCTCGGACCTGCCTGGTGTGTTCCTTGTTCTTCATGATGCTCTCTGCGCTTTTAACGGACCTCTGAGACTATCACAGTGCAGGTGCATTTATACTGAGACTTGATTACACACAGGTGGATTGTATTTATCATCATTAGTCATTTAGGTCAACATTGGATCATTCAGAGATCCTCACTGAACTTCTGGAGAGAGTTTGCTGCACTGAAAGAAAAGGGGCTGAATAATTTTGCACGCCCAATTTGTCAGTTTTTGATTTGTTAAAAAAGTTTGAAATATCCAATAAATGTCGTTCCACTTCATGATTGTGTCCCAATTGTTGTTGATTCTTCACAAAAAAATACAGTTTTATATCTTTATGTTTGAAGCCTGAAATGTGGCAAAAGGTCGCAAAGTTCAAGGGGGCCGAATACTTTCGCAAGGCACTGTAAGTCAATGTACGGGATACATAAGTCAATGTACGGGATACATAAGTCAATGTACAGGGACATCAGTCAATGTACGGTATACATAAGTCAATGTACAGGGACATCAGTCAATGTACGGGATACATAAGTCAATGTACGGGATACATAAGTCAATGTACAGGGACATCAGTCAATGTACGGGATACATAAGTCAATGTACGGGATACATAAGTCAATGTACGGGATACATAAGTCAATGTGCAGGGACATCAGTCAATGTACGGGATACATAAGTCAATGTAAGGGATACATAGGTCAATGTACGGGGGGGGGATACATCAGTCAATGTAAGGGATACATAAGTCAATGTACGGGATACATAAGTCAATGTACAGGGACATCAGTCAATGTACGGGATACATAAGTCAATGTACGGGATACATAAGTCAATGTACAGGGACATCAGTCAATGTACGGGATACATAAGTCAATGTACGGGATACATAAGTCAATGTACGGGATACATAAGTCAATGTACAGGGACATCAGTCAATGTACGGGATACATAAGTCAATGTACAGGGACATCAGTCAATGTACGGGATACATAAGTCAATGTACGGGATACATAAGTCAATGTACGGGATACATAAGTCAATGTACAAAGTGGCAATCTGCTATTGGTACATACATTTTTGGACTTTTGAATTAATTATATATACACCCATTGATTCTTAAAGACTATAAATTCTAATTGCACTATGAGATTACTTCAACTGTCAACCCCATCAGAACCCAAAATATAACCTTGTTTTATTACATTGTTTTTAAATGTGTAATTGTAAACAAAGACTGCATAGCCTCCAACCTTGTCTAAAACTATCATTTCTATATCATGGATGGTGGTGCATCCATAGCTCTGTCTATAAATGTGAGTGTGGTTACATTTTTCCAGCCCCATTCCTCAGCTGTTTACCAAATCAGTTGTGCTCACTTTGTTGTTTGAACTATAGATTGCCTAGATGGTTGCGTTCACACAGGCAGCCCAATTCTGATATTTTTTTCCGATCAGCTCTGGAAAAGATCTGTTGTGAAAAGATCTGATGTGATTGGTCAAAAGACCAATTAGTGGAAGAAAATCTGAATGCATCTGCCTGTGTAAACTCAGCATTTGTGACTTTATGAAAAAATTGCCACCTCCCCTTATTATCTCATGCTGTTTAGTCTCACTTTCTCTTAGCTATTAAAACAGATCACTTCAAACCACAACTGCAGTACAGTCGATAGAAAATAATCCTACAGCTGCAGAGTAAGTCTACTTTCCTCATTTCATTGACAATTCATGTTCAATATGAACATCATAACTATCATTTACAGTTGGGTGGGTGTCATGAAAGGTTTTGTGATCATTTAATATTCTGTCTACAACAGGAATAAAACGGTACACATGGTTAAGTAGAAACTGGTAGTGCAGAATTTAATGGAATGTTTTTTACATGAGTAATTCTATGAATGTAGAATAGAACTGAGTCAGTAAGTCCATTTACAATAACACATTACTTTCACTTTCTAATTCCAAGAAATCATGTGGTCCAGTGGAAGGAGTGAGGTGGTGAAGTACTCTAGAGCCGGATACTGTGAAAGACTAGAGCAAAAAAGTGAAAGTTTAGAATGTGATATAGCCTCATGCTGCTGTACACAGTTTGCACTGTAGAGAAATATATTTTATCTTCATGGTTTGCACACTGGTTGTTGTACATGTTTTCCTATCCTGAATGTATCTATCTAGACTAATAAACCCATTTGTCTGTTCATTCACTTCCTTTAGATCCATGTTGGAACACAGAGGTAATTTTCAACAGGGCTCTTATGTATAATGTAATATTTTGATGAAGGGGTGCACTATAAAGTAAATGGTTAAACCTACAATGCTCTTATATCTGGCTGAACTATGAACATTGTTCCAATTAACAAAAACATTAATACTTTTATCAATGACCTTTTTGACCTTCCTCTTTGTTGTCTGTTTAAAATCAGTGGCACACAATATGAAGTACTACACAGTTGAGACTGGCAATACTTTGGATTCTCATATTCAGTTTATGAGACGACTCAACAACACCACAAGATGTTTTACGGAAGTCGAGTCGCCAGTGGAGAGTGATGTCATCATGGCTTTCTGTCCCATCGTCTCCCGCGCCGGGACTGATATTGAAGCAGCACTGCAACAGATTCCAAGTACAGTAACTCATCCCAAATATGACTTCCTAAACAATGTTATTTCCCTCTATACCAGATATTCTCTTTCCACACCAGATTTACTCAAAATGTACCAAAGGCATGAATTACATTACTACATTGTTTATTTGAGTATTCCCACATTCTCTTTCTTGACAGTGGGTAAATATGTCATTCTGGTAGTGCTGCATCACACCTTCAACCCAGACTACACTGTACCTGACAGCAGCAGACTAGTGACCAGAAGTGATGTAATACTCACAGTGGACTGTCTGTTCCATGAGAGCCAGGGACTACTGGACTGTCCTCACAATGATGCAGCAGTCAGAAATATTAGGCAGAAGTTTGACACAGTGGACTGTCTGTTCCATGAGAGCCAGGGACTACTGGACTGTCCTCGCAATGATGCAGCAATCAGAAATATTACGCAGAAGTTTGACACAGTGGACTGTCTGTTCCATGAGAGCCAGGGACTACTGGACTGTCCTCACAATGATGCAGCAGTCAGAAATATTAGGCAGAAGATTGACATAGATCCTGTGGTATGGTATCAATTAATCATCATTTTGAATACAGTATTTCTCTATTTGATGTACGGTATTCATTTTTCCTCTCCTTTTTTTACAGGCCAGAAATCGTGACTGTCTAGCTTGGATTCTAAACGCTGCCATGGTATGAGAAAAAGTAACCATACATCAGCAACTACTATACTGAACAAGAATATAAACGCAACGTGCAACAATTTCCAGTTCATATAAGGAAATAAGTCAATTGAAATAAATTCATTAAACAATCATCTATGGATGGTTGGTCACAGATACCATTAAAAAAAGAGGTAGGGGCGTGGATCAGAAAACCAGTCCAAATCTGGTGTGGCCACCATTTGCCTCATGTAGCGTGACACATCTCCTTCACATAGAGTTGATTGTGGTCTGTGGAATGTTGTCCCTCTCCTCTGTGTGAAGTTGCTGGATATTTGCGGGAACTGGAACACGCTGTTGTACATGTTGATCCAGCCCCCCCGAACATGCTCAATGTGTGACATGTCTGGTGAGTATGCAGGCCATGGAAGAACTGGGTCATTTTCAGCTTCCACGAATTGTGTCCAGATCCTTGCGAAATGGGGCAGTGCATTATGCTGAAACATGATGGCGGTGGATGAACGGCACAAAATGGGCCTCAGGATCACCTCACGATATATTTGTGCATTAAAATTGCCATCGATAAAATGCAATTGTGTTCATTGTCCATAGCTTATGCCTGCCCATACCATAACGTCACCGCCACCATGGGGCACTCTGTTCACAATGTGAACAGAGTGGCCATTGAAGGTAAGCATTTGCCCACTGAAGTCGTTTACGACGCTGAACTGCAGTAAGGCCAAGACCCTGGTGAGGACGACGAGCACGCAGATGAGCTTCCCTGAGAAATTCTTTGGTTGTGCAAACCCACAGTTTCCTCAGCTGCCTGGGTGGCTGGTTTCAGACGATCCCGCAGGTGAAGATGCCGGATGTGGAGGTTCTGGGCTTGTGTGGTTACACGTAGTCTGCAGTTGTTAGGCCAGTTGGACGTACTGCCAAATTTTCTAAAACAACATTTGAGGCGGCTTTTGGTAGAGAAATGAACATTCAACTCTTTGGCAACAGCTCTGGTGGACATTCCTGCAGTCAGCATGACAATTACACACTCCCTCAAAACTTGAGACATCTGGGGCATTGTGTTATGTGATAAAACTGCACATTTTAAAGTGGTGTTTTATTGTCCCCGGCACAAGGTGCATCTGTGTAATGATCAAGCTTTTTAATCAGCTTCTTGACATGCCACACCTGTCAGGTGGATGGATTATCTTGGCAATGGAGAAATGCTCACTAACTGGGATGTCGACAAATTTGTGCACAAAATCTGAGAGAAATAAGCTTTTTGTGCATATGGAACATTTCTGGGATCTTTTATTTCAGCTCATGAAACATTGGACCAACACTATATGTTGGGTTTATGTTTTTGTTCAGTGCTAATTAAATATCTTGTTGTCTAGTGTTGGGGAGATATCTGCCATAATGTAGCTATTTAAAGAAAAGTCAGAACTGCAGCGTATCTCTGAAGCACAGGTCACTTTTAAATAATTATTTTCTTTCCAGGTGTTACTGTCTTTATGCTGCAACTGCCCTTGTGTGGTGTTTTCTTACATGATGGGGCTCATCTCAGGCAAAAGTAGGTTCCAGTAGGTTTAAGCATTCATTAATATCGTCATTGTAATTACAGTAATCATCACAGGTCAAATCAACAACTAACATCTTGTGTTTTATGTTTCCTAATCTTTTCAAGATCCATGTCCCTTTGCAAGACCTCATTCCAGAAATGAAGACTATTTACATTTGGCCCAACTATGAACATGTGATAATATATAGTGTGACTCCTGTAAACGTGATGATCAATTCCCTTAGAGAACAAATGTTATGGATTACATCTTTAATTGCACGTCATTTAGGCCTACTTGAGAAAGTACAGATCATTTACAGTGGTAATGTATGGAATTAGGCCTGGCTGTATCAATGTAACAATAATATGGAAATTAAAAAAAACAGGATTTGTGGAAAGGCACGAGTCTCAACATCACTGGTTATACCCTAGAGTAAGTATATATTTCCTGAGTTTTCTTATATCTCTTAGATATAGGACAGACACTTCAAAACCTTTTTTTTACTTCTTTTTTTTTGTTGCCATTTATGCATGTGTTATTCATTGCGTTTCTATAGGCTATAGTAGTAAAGGCCAAATTCAATATTTTATCAAATAATTAAACAAAAATATTATATAGCTAAAGGGCACCCCCCCAGCTTAGACGTTTAAGAATTAAAACGATAGTACATGTATCCCACTTCTGACACCGGTGTAGTGAACAGTGGCAGAATCCCATTTGCCTGACTCAAGGAACACTTGATAGCCACAATTTTAATTTGGATAGCTATGTATTTTGGAGGTGTTTGTAACAGACATAAAGGCTTCACTGTTTTTTGCAGTAGCTCAATGACTGAACTGAGCTCAAAAGTGAGGGAAAAGGTTTTTGAACAAAATATTCCTACCGCAACATTGCATTCTGGGACGTGTCCCCTGTTCGGGTTGTTGAAGTCAAGATGGCTGTAAACACCAAACAGAGACTAGAGCATGAAATAGGCCTTAAATGAAGTTCCTTATTCAATAAAATCGCCCATCACCGTCAAGAGCCTTGAGCAGTAACATAACGATTTGTTGAATATTTATCCAAACTGTGGAGAAAGTGTTAATTCATACAGTTACACAGGATCACGGGCAACTGCGGGAGAACGTCTCGTATGAATTCCGACGAGAGGGATTGTGAGTGTGCGCTACCACAGGCCGAGACATCCCCTGCAGGAGGATACGACAGGTCGGCATGGAGATAAATAGAGTGTCGTGGTTTGGGGAAGGGTGCATGTTTCTGTATCGTTGCAATAAAATGATTCCCAACTTATGGTTTCTGGCTAGCTAGCTATGTAACTGGCATGTAAAATGAAGTAAAAGTGCAACATTCCTGCAGATTTCCAGGTATGTAGGCAGCTAGTTAATGTTGCCCTCCAGCTAGGCTAGGCTAGGCCTGAAAAGTGCATTTAGCAACCGCTAGTTGGCTAACTAGCAATGCTACTTAGCTAGTTATTAACATAACTTTTAGGTAGCTAGTTTGTTTGCTGTTCTGATTACACGTTAACGTACAGTTACGACGATGTATTGCTGAATTGTAACTATGTTACCTAAAACATTATCGCCTGAACGACTAGCTACTTAGCAAGCAAGCTGCACGGTCATCACTCTGTCTGCGTTAGCTAGCTGGCCAACGTTAGCTACTTGTATCGGTCTTTGCAGATTTATATTCGCTGTTCCTGTAGACATTTCATCATCAGTTAGAAATTTGTTTACATTAACATAAGATTAACTAGCGTTCACTTACTGTTAGTTGTTGTGGCTGTCTTAACTAGCTAGTTAGCTAACGCTACACTAGTAAAAATCGTTTCACTCGCTAGATAAGTTGGTTAATTTCTCTGCTGTAGCTAGCTGTAGTAGGTAGGCTAGATGGTTCTGTCAACATATTTAGCTACATATTTCTGACCTAAGCTATTGATGTATTTGTTTGTTTAGAATACAAGAGGAGTCTGACATAGAAAACACGGAAGCAAGCCGAATGTAAGTTTATTTTAAGTTGTCAGTCATGTCATTCAGTGATTAACATACAGTAGCTAGCTACAGTACAGTAAGTTAATTTAGTCGCCTACCTCAGAACATGTTAATTGACTATCTATGGAATGCTAATATTTAATATCTCCCTCCTTTCACTAACCAATGAATGTCCACAGTCATTTTGTCAAAGTGTCACCATCTATGCACCTTCATATTAATAATTTTACTCTTTGGCTTCCACACACATTCCCTCCTGCATGGTCTGCTGACTGCAGCAGGCACACACAGTGGATGCTGAGTCCACAAGTTCCCAATGAAAATGAATGTTTTCGTTCTTAAATGTTTAGCGGCTTATCTAATTTCCAATGAAGACCACATCGATATTTATAAATGACATTAAGTTCCCTTTGTTTTTTTTGTTTTTTTTTATGTTTACCACTTTGGATGTTGATAAGACTGATTTCAGTGCTGTTTTGATTGAGACTTGCAGCCAGTTTCATAACTTTCCATGCTTCCAATCTGAACGGCCTCCAATTCAGGAAGCGAGCAGCCGCCAAGCATCTAATAGAGCGCTACTACCACCAGTTAACGGAGGGCTGTGGGAATGACTCCTGCTCGAACGCGTGGTGCTCCTCGTCCAGGGGCTCCCACCGCTTGGACAACAACGCAGCCGCCGTCAAGGCCCTGGAGCTGTACAAGAACAATGCCAAACTGTGCGACCCACACCCCTCCAAGAAAGGCACCACTATGAACCATTGTGTAAGGGACGACTTCAAAGGTGTGTTGGCATAAGTGACTCATTCGTGCATCAATACTTTTTGGAGTGTTTCAATTGTAGTGCAGAATTTCAGTTTCAGGCTGTTGATCTTAACTGAAACTGTTAACTTTTTAGCCATAACTGGATATTACATATGCTGCTTAATTAACTGTATTACATTGATGTTTTCCAGATGTGAATTACCTAACAGAGGATAAAGTCTATGAGATCCTACACATCTGTGGAGAGAAGGAGGACTACTCCCCTCTGATCCGGGTCATAGGACGGGTGTTCTCCAGCGCAGAGGGCCTGGTGCAGAGCTTCCGCCGGTCCAAACCACCCACCAAGGAGGAGCTCAAGTCCCTCCAGAGCAAGGACGAGGACAAAGACGAGGACGAGGAGGAAGCGGCCGCCTGCTCCGCTGCTGCTATGGAGGAGGACTCGCCCGGTTCCTCTTCCCGGTTAGACGGCGCTGCATCAGGGGACAATGATGTGGGGAAGCTGGGTCCTGATGAGGTTTCTGTGGACATCGACGCTGTCAGGAGGGTCTACCAGAGACTGCTGTCCAACGGTAATATCGAAACTGCCTTCCTCAACGCACTGGTCTACCTGTCGCCCAACGTGGAATGTGACCTGACGTACCACAACGTCTACTCCCGGGACCCCAACTACCTGAACTTGTTTGTGGTGGTGATGGAGAACAGTAACCTCCACAGCCCAGACTACCTGGAGATCGCCCTGCCCCAGTTCTGCAGGGCCATGAGCAAGCTGCCCCTACCCGCGCTGGCCAAGCTGGCCCGCCTGTGGTCTCACTACAGTGCTGAGCAGATCCACCGCATAATGGAGACCTTCCAGCAGCTCATCACCTACAAGGTAGCTAGATTCTCTTGGTATTTTGTCTTTTCTTGTAATGAAAAGCACTATACAAATTAAATGTATTGTTATTTTAATTACTAAGGTGGTCAGCAATGAGTTCAACAGCCGCAACCTGGTGAACGACGACGATGCAGTGGTGGCAGCCACCAAGTGCTTGAAGATAGTCTACTATGCAAATGTCATGGGAGGGGAGGTGGACACGGAGCACAACGAAGAGGAGGACGAGGAGCCCATCCCTGAGTCCAGCGAGTTGACGCTGCAGGAGCTGCTGGGGGAGGAGAGGAGAAACAAGAAGGGCCCCCGGGTGGACCCCCTGGAGACTGAGCTTACCATCCGGACTTCCGACAGCCGGCGGCCCCTCATCCCCTTTGAGGAGTTTGTCAACGAGCCCCTGAATGAAGTCCTAGAGATGGACAAGGACTACACGTTCTTTAAAGTGGAGACGGAGAACAAGTTCTCCTTCATGACGTGTCCGTTCATCCTCAACGCCGTGACCAAGAACCTGGGCCTGTACTACGACAACCGCATCCGCATGTACAGCGAGCGACGCATCACAGTACTCTACAGCCTGGTGCAGGGACAACAGCTCAACCCCTACCTGAGGCTTAAAGTACGCCGAGACCACATCATCGATGATGCCCTCGTCAGGGTAAGTCCAAGGCCCTGTTTAGTTTCTCCCACCCCGAAGTGTGTACTTGTTTCGTCTACTCCCCCTCAAGGATTTAAAAGCATTGGAGTGGTGTTTGTACTGACTGGAGAGTGTCCACTATATTCCTCACACTAGTATTAGATCATTATTTTACTTCTATTTTTCCTGTTAGCTTGAGATGATCGCCATGGAGAATCCTGCAGACTTGAAGAAGCAGCTGTATGTGGAGTTTGAAGGAGAACAAGGTGTAGATGAAGGAGGGGTTTCCAAAGAGTTCTTTCAGCTCGTCGTGGAGGAGATCTTCAACCCAGATATTGGTGAGAAACCAAGTCGTCAGTCGGTCGATACGTTGCTGACCCGTCACTGTGAGACTGGGATTGGATGTGGTTGATTTGTGTTGCTGTTGTGTTTTATAAAGGTCCTCGTCGTTACTGCAGTGGATGTGGTTGGTTTGTGTTGCTGTTGTGTTTTATAAAGGTCCTCGTCGTTACTGCAGTGGATGTGGTTGGTTTGTGTTGCTGTTGTGTTTTATAAAGGTCCTCGTCGTTACTGCAGTGGATGTGGTTGGTTTGTGTTGCTGTTGTGTTTTATAAAGGTCCTCGTCGTTACTGCAGTGGATGTGGTTGGTTTGTGTTGCTGTTGTGTTTTATAAAGGTCCTCGTCGTTACTGCAGTGGATGTGGTTGGTTTGTGTTGTATATTGTAAAGGTGGTTCCTTGTCCTTCTCCTCAGGAATGTTTGCGTACGACGAGCGCACCAAGATGTTCTGGTTCAACCCGTCGTCGTTTGAAAACGAGGGTCAGTTCACGCTGATCGGCATCGTCCTTGGCCTGGCCATTTACAACAACTGCATCCTGGACGTTCACTTCCCCATGGTGGTCTACAGAAAGCTCATGGGCAAGAAAGGAACCTTCCGGGACCTCGCAGACTCCAATCCGGTTAGTATTTGAAGTCCTGTTTATTAATACAATTAGCTTAATGATATTCATCTCCAGAGTGGGATTTAAACCTTTGTGCTCCGACATGGCTGTAGACTCCTATGGTGTTACATTACATTTTACTTAGCAATTTCTTTCAGGGCAATCTAGACCTTAACAGATAAATACCATTGAAATGGTGTTATTGATAAGGTGTTTCTGTCTGCTCTCCCCTGTGTCCTGTTCTCTGTGCAGGTTCTGTACCAGAGTCTGAAGGAGCTGTCAGAGTACGAGGGTAGTGTGGAGGAGGACATGATGATCACCTTCCAGATATCCCAGACAGACCTGTTCGGAAACCCCCTCATGTACGACTTAAGGGAAAATGGTGATCAAATTCCAGTCACCAACGAGAACAGAAAAGTGAGTTTCAAGAATTTTTGGAGAAAATTATTTCACTCAAAATCATGCTTTTAGACATTTTAATTATTAGGGTTTTTCTATTTTAGATGTAGCTTATTTGACCAGTGGGGTTGAATAGAGTATGAGGTAGTGTTCCGTCCAGAGAATCATGCCGTTGTTTCATCTTGTGGTCGACAGGAGTTTGTAGCTCAGTATGCGGAGTACATGCTGAATAAGAGTGTTGAGAAGCAGTTCAAAGCCTTCAGAAGAGGTTTTCACATGGTCACCAACGAGTCCCCGCTGAAATATTTATTCCGGCCGGAGGAAATCGAGCTGCTCATCTGTGGAAGCAGGGTAAGCTGTAGAAAAGAGAATTTAGTCATTTGTATTTATTCTTTTGTGTTTTTTAAATGTGATTTTTAACTCTCCATAATGTGTATATCACACACAGAACCTAGACTTTCAAGCACTTGAAGAAACGACAGAATATGATGGCGGCTACAGCAGAGATTCACGCATCATTAAGTAAGGAATTGCTTTATTTTAGGGTGTGTGTGTGTGGAGGTGATGGACCATTACTTCAAAGGGGACTTGACTGCAGAAAGGACAGTCTAACCATTTTGAAATTCAGCAGTTTGATCTGCTGCTGACATCAGGGACAGTGACCAAAAACCCAGAATAGGACACTAATATAAAGCCTTGTCTGTACTTGACCCACCAGGGAGTTCTGGGAGACGCTGCACTCGTTTGCTGAGGAGCAGAAGAGGCTGTTCCTGCAGTTCACTACGGGCACAGACAGAGCCCCTGTCGGAGGCCTGGGAAAGCTCAAGATGATCATCGCCAAGAACGGCCCCGACACAGACAGGTGAGGATGTTTTCCGTCTGCAGCCCACATTGCTCACTCACATCACGTTGGAAACATGCAACTAGCAAATGTGTTCAACTGTGTGTATATACAGTGCCTTGCGAAAGTATTCGGCCCCCTTGAACTTTGCGACCTTATGCCACATTTCAGGCTTCAAACATAAAGATATAAAACTGTATTTTTTTGTGAAGAATCAACAACAAGTGGGACACAATCATGAAGTGGAACGACATTTATTGGATATTTCAAACTTTTTTAACAAATCAAAAACTGAAAAATTGGGCGTGCAAAATTATTCAGCCCCCTTAAGTTAATACTTGGTAGCGCCACCTTTTGCTGCGATTACAGCTGTAAGTCGCTTGGGGTATGTCTCTATCAGTTTTGCACATCGAGAGACTGAAATTTTTTCCCATTCCTCCTTGCAAAACAGCTCGAGCTAAGTGAGGTTGGATGGAGAGCATTTGTGAACAGCAGTTTTCAGTTCTTTCCACAGATTCTCGATTGGATTCAGGTCTCGACTTTGACTTGGCCATTCTAACACCTGGATATGTTTATTTTTGAACCATTCCATTGTAGATTTTGCTGTATGTTTTGGATCATTGTCTTGTTGGAAGACAAATCTCCATCCCAGTCTCAGGTCTTTTGCAGACTCCATCAGGTTTTCTTCCAGAATGGTCCTGTATTTGGCTCCATCCATCTTCCCATCAATTTTAACCATCTTCCCTGTCCCTGCTGAAGAAAAGCAGGCCCAAACCATGATGCTGCCACCACCATGTTTGACAGTGGGGATGGTGTGTTCAGCTGTGTTGCTTTTACGCCAAACATAACGTTTTGCATTGTTGCCAAAAAGTTACATTTTGGTTTCATCTGACCAGAGCACCTTCTTCCACATGTTTGGTGTGTCTCCCAGGTGGCTTGTGGCAAACTTTAAACAACACTTTTTATGGATATCTTTAAGAAATGGCTTTCTTCTTGCCACTCTTCCATAAAGGCCAGATTTGTGCAATATACGACTGATTGTTGTCCTATGGACAGAGTCTCCCACCTCAGCTGTAGATCTCTGCAGTTCATCCAGAGTGATCATGGGCCTCTTGGCTGCATCTCTGATCAGTCTTCTCCTTGTATGAGCTGAAAGTTTAGAGGGACGGCCAGGTCTTGGTAGATTTGCAGTGGTCTGATACTCCTTCCATTTCAATATTATCGCTTGCACAGTGCTCCTTGGGATGTTTAAAGCTTGGGAAATATTTTTGTATCCAAATCCGGCTTTAAACTTCTTCACAACAGTATCTCGGACCTGCCTTGTGTGTTCCTTGTTCTTCATGATGCTCTCTGCGCTTTTAACGGACCTCTGAGACTATCACAGTGCAGGTGCATTTATACGGAGACTTGATTACACACAGGTGGATTGTATTTATCATCATTAGTCATTTAGGTCAACATTGGATCATTCAGAGATCCTCACTGAACTTCTGGAGAGAGTTTGCTGCACTGAAAGTAAAGGGGCTGAATAATTTTGCACGCCCAATTTTTCAGTTTTTGATTTGTTAAAAAAGTTTGAAATATCCAATAAATGTCGTTCCACTTCATGATTGTGTCCCACTTGTTGTTGATTCTTCACAAAAAAATACAGTTTTATATCTTTATGTTTGAAGCCTGAAATGTGGCAAAAGGTCGCAAAGTTCAAGGGGGCCGAATACTTTCGCAAGGCACTGTATAAATGAATAAAAATAACCATGTACTTTGCATGCATTTGGTTTGAGGGGAAATTGATGAATTGGCTTCAGATTACAGTGGAACTTCAAGGTAATCCCATTCCAAATGAATGGCCTGTTGACCTTAACAATTGGAATGGCCTTTGACCCCTTCCCTCTCCTCTGCCCCTTTCTGCAGGTTACCCACATCTCACACCTGCTTCAACGTGCTGCTGCTCCCGGAGTACGACACCAAGGAGAAGCTGAGAGAGAGACTGCTCAAAGCCATCCTCTATGCCAAAGGGTTTGGGATGCTCTGAGGCCATGGCTGCCACACTGAAAGAGGACTCCTTTTCACAATCTCCCTCCTTCCCCCATATCAGAAAAAATAAACGAAAGATGACCAACCAACACAAAATTGTTCAAGATTCGAGATGAGAAAAGCCGAAAATCAACACAATGGTTAATCTAAAGGTAGCGCACTCTAGTAGTGGAGTTTGTCTGTGCCAGCGTCCCGATCTCTTGGAGTAGCTTCATTGAACTTCATGTGATCTAAAGTACGTTTCAATTCCCACGTGTGAATGTGTTCTGAACGCATCCTTTATCTTATTTTATGTACAGGGGATTGTTTCCCCCTTAATATTTATTTTAAGGTTGAAATCGGTTATTTTGATCCTTGACTGGAATAACACCTTTTTTTTGTTGGGAAAGGGGAGGGCTGGGATTATTTAATAATCTGGATTGTGACAATGACGATGTAGAAACATTTTACCATTTGTGAGACAGAAAAGGCTGCATCCATTCATGCATTGCAGTCCTCTTTGCAGTCTGTTACTTTGCAATCGTTCGGTTGCATCGCTGCAGTCAGAAGCTGATGTGACGAGGGAAACCGTGTATATGATGTCCTACCCCCCCCCCCCCCCACACACACACACACACACACACCTTCCATATTATTTAGCCAATCGAACCAGACTCCATTTGTCATGGAAGTGTTTGGAGCTTGGAAAGTAATTTCATTCAGACAGCATCTTCAGAAAATGTTTACCTTGAGCATCTGTCCTGAATGACACCCTATTCCCTATCTAGTGTTCTACTGTTGACTAGGGCCCATTAGGGTGCCATTTGGGACACATACATTATTTTCGCCATTGGAGCACTGAGAGTAGACTGAAACTTTGTCGGAGCTGTTGTAAGTGCACTTAGACATTTTCAGAATTATAATTTTTTGGCTACAATTACATGATTGTTCTCAAAAAAAATAATTTCTGAAGTCTTCCTTTGTTGCCCGTGTCTAACCGGTATTATATTGTAATCCTCAGTACATTTATATCATCAGAATAGCATTTATTCTGGTTGTCTACACTTCTAGAAGACCAACCCCAAATATGTCCCAGGTTTATCTTCCTTTTAAAATCAAGGCATTTTGTACTAAATGAAATGTCTACAGACATTTGCCAAGTGTTACTGACAAATCTTTGCTCTCCAGTGATCCTGGAGCGATCTAGAAGATTTGTCTCTGTGTCGAAAATAACTTACGACAGACCTTTTTTTTAAATGGTTCATTTTCGATTTGGAAAAGCTAGCTGTGAAAATTCCTTCAGCCCTGGCACAGTAAACAGTTGATTTGTTTCTTTGTCTTTTAGTTTCTGGACAATTCCATAGGGATGTAATCACTGCTTAGGAATGTCAATGGATCCTGAATCCTGATGCCGTCTTTCAGTCAGTAAGCAGTCAGCCAGCTCGCAGTAATGTCACTTTTCAACGGTGCTCAGGGCTGCTTGTGAAGAACCTGCCCCAACAAATACATTTCAGATATTGTGCCCTGAGCCTTCCCTTCCTCCATCGCTTCTTTGGGTTTCTGCTGTACCTCATTCATTTGTATCTCTGTTTTGTACTGCTGAAGTTGCTGCTCGCCTGTACATTTAAAAGGACTCCAGGGCCCAGAGAATGGACAACGTTCACCCTGATCTTGGAATTGAAGCAGTCAGTTTATAGGTTGGTTTGAGTTAACTGTTACCTTTTAAAAAAAATGTAATTGATAAAAAGGCTTCAAATCAAGTGTTGTGAAAACATGCTAAATAAAAGTGACTGCTTTTTTCCAACTTGTACTTGGTGAAGAGTTCATTTAATCATATGTGAACAGATGGATTTGTAAGACTTTTGAGGATTGTGTAATTTATGATTCTGAAGTACTCTTCCACTTTTTTACTGTCTCGTACCCCAGTGAAGTTAACCAAGACATGTTAATTTATTCAACATACATTCAGTCGATTGGCTTAAAAGAGCCGAGTTGTTCTACCTCTGAAAAGAGAACATATCACTGAAAGTTCAAATAAATATGTTTGCATTTGATTTGACCGTTTTTAAGCTTCTTAGTTTTAACAAGTACAGTACAATCTTGAGTTTAAGTGGAATTGACTTGGAAATGATAGTAAGCCAAAAACATCCAATTATTTTCAGATAATGTACATTTCAACTGACCAAGACATTTCAAAAGCACACCAGCAGCAAAATTCAACTACCAGTGTCTTTTGGATTCAAATACAGACCAATTTTGGATAATATATTTATTACAAAATAAAAACATTTTGGTATCACTTTAAGCCTATCAAACAAGCAGGACAAATAACTAAACTCAGCAAAAAAAGAAACGTCCCTTTTTCAGGATCCGGTCTTTCAAAGATAATTTGTAAAAATCCAAATAACTTCACAGATCTTCATTGTAAAGGTTTTTAACACTGTTTCCCATTCTTGTTCAGTGAACCATAAACAATTAATGAACATGCACCTGTGGAATGGTCGTTAAGACACTAACAGCTTACAGACGGTAGGCAATTAAGGTCACAGTTATGAAAACTTAAGACACTAAAGAGGCCTTTCTACTGACTCTGAAAAACACTAAAAGAAAGTTGCCCAGGGTCCCTGCTCATATGTGTGAAAGTGCCTTAGGCATGCTGCAAGGAGGCATGAGGAATGAGGACTGCTGATGTGGCCAGGGCAATAAATTGACAACAACGTCGTCCAACGTCGCCTATGGGCACAAACCCACCGTCTCTGGACCAAACAGGACTGGCAAAAAGTGTTCTTCACTGACGAGTCGCGGTTTCGTCTCACCAGGGGTGCTGGTCGGATTCGCGTTTATGGTCGAAGAAATGAGCGTTACACCGAGGCCTGTACTCTGGAACGGGATCGATTTGGAGGTTGAGGGTCTGTCATGGTCTGGTGCGGTGTGTCACAGCATCATCGGACTGAGCTTGCTGTCATTGCTGGCAATCTCAACGCTGTGCGTTACAAGGAAGACACCCTCCTCCCTCATGTGGTACCCTTCCTGCAGGCTCATTCTGACATGGCTCTCCAACATGACAATGCCACCAGCCATACTGCTCGTTCTGTGCATGATTTCCTGCAAGACAGGAATGTCAGTGTTCTGCCATGGCCAGCGAAGAGCCCGGATCTCAATCCCATTGAGCACATCTGGGACCTGTTGGATCGGAAGGTGTGGGGTAGGGCCATTCTCGCCAGAAATGTCCGGGAAGGTGCCTTGGTGGAAGAGTGGGGTAACATCTCATCGCAAGAACTGGCAAACCTGGTGCAGTCCATGAGGAGGAGATGCACTGCGGTACATAATCCAGCTGGTGGCCACACCAGATACTGACTGTTACTTTTGATTCTGACCCCCCCCCCTTTGTTCAGGGACACATTATTCCATTTCTGTTAGTCACATGTCTGTGGAACTTGTTCAGTTTATGTCTCAGTTGTTGAATCTTATGTTCACACAAATATTTACACATGTTAAGTTTGCCTTAAACGCAGTTAACAGTGAGAGGACTTTCTTTTTTGGCTGAGTTTATGTTTGAATCTAGGTATACTTTTGACCAGTGGAGGCTGGTGGGAGGAGCTATAGGAGGACTGGCTCATTGTAATGGTTAGAATGCAAAACATTTAATTGTATCAAACATATGGAAACCACATGTTTGACTGCGTTCCATTTATTCCATTGCAACCATTACAATGAGCCCATCCTCCTATAGCTCCTCCCACCAGCCTTCACTGCTTTTGACTAGTCAACAATACAGTTTATGGTTATAATCCACTTGGATGGAAAGCTATTTAGATCTAACCAGATCTAAATTGTGAGTATGGGTTATAGATTTACATTTAATGTCCGTGTCTGTTAAATATGTGGAGTAGATATTCTGCATGTGATTATTTATCCTTCATCACCTCATCCATCCCCCTGCCTGAGGGGTTTGACCCTGGCCTCCATGTTGCTGATGCGCTGCTTGACCTTGGCCTGGTATGTTGCCCACTCTGCAATCATTCTGGTGAACTTGATCGTCATGACCTCCATGTTGGTCTCCATTGTAAGGACTTTGTTCTCCATTTCTTTGGGGTCGGCCTTGTTTCCCAATTCCTCATCAATGAGGTTGTCTTTCATCAAGATGGCCTTGCCTTTCTCTTCCAGAGCGTACTTGGCGTCAGGGTACTCAGTGAGAGCATCCATCAGGTCGTCTTTAGACAGGGCGAAGAGGTCAGAGTAACCCACGCTCCTGATGTTGGCTGTTCTTCTGTTGCCAGCCTTACTGCCCTTGATGCCCAGGATACTGAGATCTCCGAAGTACGCCCCATCGCTCAGCACACACCACTGTGTTACCCCGTCGTCCGCCACCACAGCCAGCTTCCCTTCTTTGATGATGTACATCTCTCGGCCAATGTCGCCCTTCTTACAGATGTAGTCTCCGGGGCTGAAGACCTGCGGCTGCAGCTTGAGCACAAGCTCGATCAGCAGGCCGGCTTCGCAATCCTGGAAGATACGCACTTTCCTCAGAGTCTCCATGTGGACGTTGATGGCAATCTCAGCCTTCAGCTTGTCCGGCAGGTTCTTCAGAACCTCCTTCTCGTCGCAGGTCTTCTTCTCCGTCCACAGGTAGTCAAACCACTTGACCACCCTGGCCTCCAGGACCTTGGAGACCTTACGAAACTCCATGTACTGCTTGATGGAGTCGATCTTGGCCTGGAACTCGGCACGTGCCGCGTTCATGTTGGAGATCATGGCGCCAACGTTACCAACAATGGTGGCAAAAATCAGCACGCCCGTGAGGAAGTCGGCGACTACAAACAGGTACTCGATGTCTCTGACAGGGGGCGGGGTCTCTCCAATGGTGGTCAGGGTTAGGGTGGACCAGTAGAGGCAGTAGACGTACTTCCTGGACAGCTGGCCCATCTCGGGGTCAGTGATGTTTGGGTACACCCAGGTGTCTGAGCCGAAGCCCAGGAGTTTGGAGAGGGCGTAGAAGACGCAAGCGTTCCAGTGGATGATGATCAGGATGTAAAGCACAAGGTTGCCGATTCTGAAAATGTTGGGGTAGTTTGTCCTGGTTTCCGTTCGGTCGAAGAACTCAAAGAGGCGCGCCATCTTGCCGAGGCGGTTGAATCTGAACTCTGGATTGTTGTAACCATATGGAATGAAGGCAAGATCGGTAGGTATCATCGATATGATGTCATATTTAAATTGCTTCTGGGCTCGGTAGTGTTCTTTTAGTTTCACTGGGTCCTTTACGAGCAATCCTTGTTCCAGGAAACCTGTTGATGCCATTTCAAAGCTTTATCGCAAATACTAAATTGTTGAACAAGGCTATGTTATGTAGAAATAATTTCAACAACCCTAAACAAGAATGGTTTTACCTGTCCTAGATCTCACAAACGTGTCAATGTAATAGATGACATCTGAAGTGTAGTCGAGAACCATCCACAGCATTACATAGTTGGCCTGCAGGTCATTGAAACTAGCTCTGGGAGATAAGCAGAAACACAAGAGTATTGATCATTCACAATTACTCAACAATATCTTGGGAAACTCTAAAACTGGAATTCTAAAACAGCACACACCTTGGCACCAGAAGCATTAAGTTGTAGAATGCTGGGACAGCTACTATTGTCAGCCATTGGTAGTACATATCTGTGGCGGGGTCAATGATCCACACTTCTTTACTGAAATAAACATAAAATACAAAGCTTTTTCCTGTTCACTTATAATCCATTTTTTTGTTTATACATATAAGACTTCCATATAACCATAGAATATGAATGTACTTACGGGGGATCCGGTTTCTTCTCATCTGGTTTCTTATCAGGTGGCTTCGGGGGATCCGGTTTCTTCTCATCCTTCTTCTCGTCTTTTTTGCTGAACACATTATTTTCCCACATATCGTTTTATCAATCTCAATGAAGCAGGTACTAACTACAGCACAGCACACTATTATACAAAGGGGAAAATAAGAGGATTATCTATAGCAGGTGTACTCAACCAAGCCTCGTTTCACCATCCTGATCTCGCAAGCTTACTCTCTGTTTTGCTATATGAAGCAGCGGGGGCTGGTGGGAGGAGTGGACGTGCTCATTGTAATGGCTGGAATGGAATAAATGGAATGGAGTTAAACATGTGGTTTCCATATGTTTGATGTGTTGGATACCATTCCATTTATTCCCTTCCAGCCATTAAAATGAGCCCGTCCTCCTATAGCTCCTCCCACCAGCCTCCACTGATATGAAGTGAAAAGAAACAAAAGCTCAGCAGTCTGGATGGTGGATCAGGCTAATCAACTGAACTAACGTCACTCTTACAGATTTGTTTGGTGATATTGGATTGTAATGTTCATGGAGGGTGTTATTTGGTTTCAATTAGATTTTCCATTGCATTAAACTATGTGCAATGATTTATCAAGACCAGAGGGGGGCAGCATGCTACTGTCGGGTCAAAAGAGTAGTGACAGGTCTCTTGGCTTTCTCCTGATATTTCTTTGTAATTTGTCATTCTTTGTCATCCAGTATGACATTTATAAAAACAAATATGTATCTGATCACAATTATGAAACACAAAATAGTTTGGAGAGTGACGGGGGGGGGGGGGGGGGAACAAAACCATATACAGCTATTTATTTACACCCGCAATAACATCTGCTAAATATGTGTGTGATCAATAACATCTGCTAAATATGTGTGTGATCAATAACATCTGCTAAATATGTGTGTGATCAATAACATCTGCTAAATATGTGTGTGATCAATAACATCTGCTAAATATGTGTGTGATCAATAACATCTGCTAAATATGTGTGTGATCAATAACATCTGCTAAATATGTGTGTGATCAATAACATTTGATTTGATTAGATTAGTTACTACCTACATAGTAAATGAAAGTTTCTGAATACTTATGTAAATGTTATATTTCAATTTTTTTTGTTATCAATCAGCAACAATGTCTAAAAACCTGTTTTTGCCTTGTCATTATGGGGTATTGTGTGTAGATTGATGAGGGGGAAAAAACAACAACAAAATGTGGAAAAAGTCAAGGTGTCTGAATACTATCTGAATGCTATAGTTGGTCCACTTACTCATCCTTGTTGTTGCAGTTGTTCATATTGTATGCTGCAAGGGGCCATTGACCATTGCTTGAACAAATATATAAATACACGTGTTAGCTTCAAATCTAAGCAGCTATTTCATTTCTAAGTCATAATAATTGCAACATGAGAGAAAGAGAAATTGAGCGAAACACACACACACACACACACACACACACACACACACACACACACACACACACACACACACACACACACACACACACAGGGACTCACTTCCTCCTGCGGACTTGGTCAGAGAGTCTGGTGTTGGACATGCTCTCTGCTCTCCAGGCCTCTCTGAACTCTGTGTGTGACTTCATGGTTGAATCTAAAGGAAGGGCATCTGAGGGCTGACTACTGTGAGATGACCAGCCCTTCACCAACACCATGAAGCGAGACAGCCTGAGAGACATTCATTGTAATGTTGTTCAAATGATATTCAAATATTTAGAAAACAACTATACATGCATTATAAAACAATGAGAAACAACTATACACACATTATAAATGATGAAGAATAAAAAACACATTAAAGTCTATTTACTTATTTTCATTGTAGTCCTCAAAATGAGCATAAATGTAAATAATTATATGGAAAAAAGACATCTGCACTGACCTGGACATGCCTCCTGTCCCCGTGTAGGAGGGGTCTAGTTGGTCCTCATGGCTGCAGCGTAGAGAGGACACCAGGAAGAGAGTGAGGCCTCCACCAGGCTAAAAATATACACTGAAATTGTACTAGCTTGGGACGTGTCAACGTTTGTGTTTCCTGTGTTTGGAGTGTCACTACACTGCAATAAATCATGATCACACAGAACGCTTACTGGCATTCAAAAATGGAGTCTGTGTGTTGCTGGCTCTTCAAAGTAAAAGCTTTCAAATCCTAAACTAAACCCAAGCTGGTAAAATCCTGTACATTTCTTACCTGCTGCCACTCTCAATCTGGTCCAGGTTGTCGGGGGTGTTTACCGAACAGCGGCCGTGGCTGGGATAAGACTGCTCCGTGCTGATCTTAGGCATCTTGGTTCACTCTATGGTCCCCAATGCATCAGGCTGGTGGACTGCTGTGAACAGAACAGAATAGTGAGGATACGTTAGAGTAGGATACAGATAGGGTTTGATTATTTACATTGTTCACAGTCTCACAAGTCAGAACAACGGTTTGTTAAATATTAAATATACCTACAACTATAACAGAGACATTTCAATGTTGAAGCCTAGACATTGAGGCAACAATGTTCATATCAGTAGTTGTGTACACCCACATTTTATAGTAATGTATCACAAACGTATAAAGTGTACGACTATGATTCAACTATCTATTATAGGACAACTCTAGGTCTAGGATGACTCTGTGACTCTCCTAGAGGGGAGAAGTATGAATAGGGATTTTAAGGGATGGTGAGCCACATGTCTCACTGTGGATTTAGAAGGGATTTTATCAGACTTAACTATGGTTTTAACAATCTCACTTCATATAGACTGATTCACGATTTTTATGAATCTACATTGTATCGATGAATGTGTGTTGGACGTGCACTAACGAAGACATTTGCTTAATAACAACAATAAAAAACTAAAATGTGATCTAAAAAAAATACGATTTTACTTGTTGGTCCACAACCACACAACAAGTGCATAATAGACTCGCACTGAAGTAATGCTTTGCTTTCCAAAGCGTTACATGCAAATGATTTGGTGTATTGACATGACCTGCCCATAGTATGCCGTGTGTGATGTCTTTGAATGGCCCTGTCTGAACCTCAAATTGAACAACTAAATGAAACACGAGATTAGAGAAAGAATACAGATACATTAGTAAGGCATGATTGTATTATTCTGCGCAACATGTTTTATTTGAAATCAAAGACAAAAAATATTGAAATGGAATATGTATTCGTGCTTATTTTTAAAATGTCAAATAACGGATTAACACGCATTCAATCTAACATTTTACAACCTGCATGCAAGGAATAATTCATTAATTAATCCACACATTTACAACACTTTCGGGTAGGCTACATCTCTACTGTTAAGAATTACGAAGGAGACCGAATTAAATCCAATTGATTGACTTTTCCCCTTTCAGAATGTTTGATGTTTCCAATGTTTCCAATGTATCTATAATTTATGTTAACATGTCTTTATGGTTGATTATAAACTATTTCAGCAGCTGGTGATAATTGTCACACCCTGACCATAGTTTACTTTGTATGTTTCTATGTTTTGGTTGGTCAGGGTGTGATCTGAGTGGGCATTCTATGTTACATGTCTAGTTTGTCCAGTTCTATGTTCGGCCTGATATGGTTCTCAATCAGAGGCAGGTGTTCGTCATTGTCTCTGATTGGGAACCATATTTAGGTAGCCTGGGTTTCACTGTGTGTTGGTGGGTGATTGTTCCTGTCTATGTGTTTTCACCAGATAGGGCTGTTTAGGTTTTCGTTACGTTCATTACGTTCTTTATTTTGTAGTGTTTGTATTGATTCGTGTTTTACGTTTGTTTATTAAAACATGGATCGCAATCTACACGCTGCATTTTAGTCCGACTCTCCTTCTCATACAGAAAACCGTTACAATAATAATAAAAATCTGTCAAAAAAGTTAGAATAAGGCCTACATCCTAGTTGTAATTTTTTAATTACTTTTTCAAACTTTGAGTTAATTCATTGTGATTTAATTTAGTTGTTTAGTTCATCCTTTTTTTTTAACACAGTAGTCTGCTTAAATGTGATCTAATCAGAACGTCCTCACAAATTGCCTTGCCAAGTAGCCATAGCTGCTTGGATCTATCCTTTATTGTTGGTCCCGATTCAATGTAGGCTATACGAAAACATTTTATCTAGCTATAACATTTAATGAATTCTATATTTGCAACAATACGGAAAATTGGTTCTTTCTTTAGACTACCACACAATTTGTGCAAATTTCTAGTCTAAATGTACCTGAATATAGTTTAGGGAAGGATAGTCCTCAACCAAATGTCTTCGTCAAAGGAACTCTCGATGTGATATAATCCCATGTTTTCCTCCTTTGCTTCATAGGCTACACAAACGTTTTCCAATCATTAATTCCTCTTTAGACACGGCCTTACATTACTTTCAAATGTTATACTATTGGACACAACGACTTGGAATTATATTTCAGCACCCAGGCCAACGGACAGCTCCCCCTGTGTCCTTTATTACCCAAGCAGCCTTCTTTAAACCGTAACGCACTTCCGTCACCTTCATGAACAGTCATTAACTGCTTGGGGGGAAGAAAAGAGAGAAGGAGGGGAGGGGGGGGGGGGGTCTGTGAGCGCCACCGCTTGTTGCGAAGTGAAGTTTCTACAACTTTTAACGACTACCACATAAGGGCAGTATTCATTTAGTTTTGGAATTTTTGCCATTAGCCTACAGTTAGGTAAGATAGTACTTGTTCAGGTGGTGAAGTCCTATCATTTATCATTAGATGTTGCCTGAAATAAATAATGTTGTGCAACAGAGTCCTTGCAATGGGCCCTAATGTCAGTCACCCTTGGACCAGATGTCAGCTCTTCCACCAGGTTCGACTAAACAAGGTTCAGACCAGCCTGCCATAAGTACATGGTCATGAGAGCATATAAAGAAGGAAGACGGATTTACTCTTTGGCTCCAGTGAATAATAGAGCAGGAGTCAGAAGGATGAGATGAACTGGGGCTTAAAGAGGCTAAAAAGATCATAGTCCATTAGAAATGTAGAGCGTAGCTCATACTCACCCCCTCTCCCTGCCTTCTTGAAAATGAATCCCTAGACTTCCACTTAGCAACATTGCTCCTCCATTGGGACTGAAAGAGGTGCTATGTGTTGCTCCTCACCTGCATAATAACAGATAACAAGAAACATCCCCTTACGGATTGGATAAGTGGTCGAAATATGGCGTAAATTCCACCTAGCCTATCAGAGGGCAAGGTGAAAATATTATAATATTCCAGACAACTATCCACTCCATTCATATCTACACAAGTGTCTTGTGAGTAGTGGGTAGGTGTTGATTTAGGACTGGGTGATTGGTGTTGTGTCGTATCAGGCAGGTAGTTTACCTACAGTTTACAAATACAGGAAGAGCCAAGTGCCCTTTTCTGCCCTTAGCTTGGTAGGACATGGTTGGCGCTCTTCTTTCCTTCAGCACAGCCTGGGCCATGAGCTGCTGTGAGATGTCACCGATGTTCAGAATGTCTCACCCACTAGGCTACTCTACTGGATGGCCACAGAGGCCCCACCCACCTGGGAAAAGTGGAGAAGACACAGGGGAAATCCTCCGTCCTCCATCTATAGAACAGAAGCTCTAATCTTAGATTTAAGACTCCAGCATGTCCCTAGATCCACTAATGTGTTTCCCTGGTCCAAGTGTTAAGTCAGTTCTTGTCATGACGGACTTAAGGAACCGCAGATTAAGGAACCGCAGAGGCACCTGAATGAATGTGAGAGTAAAGCAATTAATTAGTTGTTCAGACAGTGTTTCTCCACTACCACAGCTATAAATTCTTATCAAGGGCTCAGAAATAAACATTGAATTAACAGTCATTAATAAAAGGCTAATTCTGTCCAACAACAATTCCAGAAACTGCATGACCTGTCCTGTTGGTTGTGAGATGTAGGTGTTTACTGGCCATACAACGTTAGATAAAGGGCCAGAAAAGTGATTGTGCGACTGGGGGACATGCATTCGTACCAGCCTCTTCAAGTAGTAGACTAAATCTACACTGATGTAATATTAGAGGCATAGATGGAGCTTCAGAGTCCATAGACTGAAATTGTATTGAAGTCTTTTTGTTTGTGTTTTATTTGCCTTTACGTTTGAACCTTGTGTACTCCAAAAGCCTCCGTGTGGCCAGACTGCAGTCACTGGCACTGTGGGATTAGTACTTACAAATGAGATTGCCTCTAATCTTTTGATGGTATTTGGACGTTCACAAGAGAGGCAATGACAACTGCAGTCAGCTGGGAAGAAGTTAACAAGAAGAGTCTTCAGGGTGTTTTTCAGGGTCTCCCACAATACAGTTGATCAAGATATCCAAATGTATCCTAATATGGAGGAGACACTTCCTTTTCTCTCACATGAGAAATCACTGATCTTGTGAGATTGTGTGTGTAACCATGATACCAATGATTCACTCCATCCTAGGCGTCAATGTGCTGAGGGATCAATTAAAAATCTCTTTGTGCTAGAATAAACAGGCCAATTCAAATCATACACTGCTGTCCTGGAGCATTTCCTAGTATGACCTGGAGCATTTCCTAGTATGACCTGGAGCATTTCCTAGTATTTCCATATATTTCAGTTTATTAGGTACACCCATTTAGTACTGGGTTGGACCTCTCTGCCTCCAGAAATGCCTGAATTCTTTGGGGCATGGAAACGTTGCTCAATGGGACCTAACGTGTGCCAGGAAGACATTCCCCAAACCATTACACCACTGCCACCAGCCTGTAATGTTGACACCAGGCAGGATGGGTGATGAACTCTTGCTGCTTTTCGCCAAATCCTGATTCTGCAATCAGCACGACGCAACAGGAACTGGGATTTGTCGGACCAGGCAATGCTTTTCCACTCCTCAATTGTCCAGTGTTGTTGATAGCGTGCCCACTGGGTCTGCTTCTTCTTGTTTTTAGCTGATAGGAGTGGAACCAGGTGTGTGACAAGAACAGAGGAGTTGTGCGTTCCGAGATGCCTGTACTGCGCCTTTATTTGCCTGTTTGTGGCCCGCCTGTTAGCTTTCACGATTCTTGCCATTCTCCTTTGACCTTTCATCAACGAGTTATTTTCCCCCACAGGACTGCCATTTGTGGCATAATACAAATTATTATGATGAACAAAACATTTTACCTTTTTTCCACTGAGGATCAATCAAATTCATAATCTGTTATCTACATAATCTGTTATCTACTTGCCCTGTGCTGTAAAGCCTAACCCATCACCATCCTGTGTCTCCAGCAGTGGAGGCTGCTGAGAGGACGACGGCTCATAATAATAGCTGGAATGGAGCATAATGGCTGGAATGGAATGGTATCAAATCAGTCACTCAATTCCAACCATTGTTATGAGCCGTCCTCCCTTCAGCAACTTCCACTGGACTCCAGGCAGTTGTTTATTCTATTGTGTTGTGGGTAAACGCAACAATAATTGCTAAACCCATGTGCATTTCTAATTGCTTAACCATCTTTCGCTTCACTCCATTCACACCACTGGGTCCCTGATCTGCCCTACTAACTGTGCAGTTGTCAAGCTAGAGGAACACCTTTGTGTCCTGGGGGGCCTGTCTTATCTCCCCTATGACCCAGCACTAGGGCATATGGACCTTGCACGGAAAACAATTGGCCTTATATCAGCAAAACAAATTGAATGTCTGCATGCTGATTGTTGCTCCCTTCAAATAAACTCAGGGAAGGAGTCACAAATGATATGAGGTACATTTACTTTAGTGTATTAAAGTCTGTCATACATTATAACTTGGATTTGATGGTGTCATTGGGTTATGGTGTCATTTGGGTCATACAAATATATTGTGAGTGTGTTTTCCCCCATTCTCGCTAATTTTATTTTGGGATATTGAAATTTGTTTGGGAAATGATGTAGCATTGCTGCCCTCTGGAGTTTAAATGTATTATTCCACTTGATCTTCACCCAACAATTTAATGAAAAGTAAAGCGTAAGGATGATAATCAGATATTCATAATTGATTAGTAATGCCTAACCTGTGTCTATAAATTCCTGTCTGTCATGTGAACTGATAGAGATGGTGTCTGCTAAGAGAATAAAGACACGTTATACATAGCGCCTGTCTAGTCTTAACTAAACGCTAAACATTTAACTGCTATAATAAATAAGAGAGAAATCTATGAAGGCTGGAACTGCTGATAAAAAATATGTATGAACATGGAACATAACTTTTATGTCTGTTGCATTTGAAATAGAAAATAGAAATTAAGGATGTAAAAACACTAAAACGTGTGATAAGGTCGAGTGTCAAAGACCAAAGTACTTGCTCTTGTGCTGTTGCCAAGTGCCAACTGCACCGTTCACAGTGTCCACAAAGTTTCCTCGTGTCACTGCTTGCCAGTTCTTGCGCTCAATGTTTATAGCTAGGAGCATACGGTCACAGTGATGCAGTCAGAGCAGAAGAATGGCGCAAGCAGAAAGAACACCGAGTTTCCTCCACTTGCCAGTGAAGGGAAAAACGTCTTGTTTCGGATATCTTCGGGTTTTATTTTTTGCACTTTTTCATATAGCTCAGGCAAATAAACAAGGTTTGTATTTTTAGTTGTCATTTTTTCCGCTACATTTAGCCAGCAAGTGTACTATTGCTAGCTAGCAAGCTTAGCTACCGTTAACGACCTAACGTTAGCCTGTGTTCAAGACTAGAGCAAAAGTGTCCAGTGATTGAGGGGGTGTCGGCTTGTATTTGGACTGGCTTAGTAAAGGACATGGCTCAATAGCTAAATGTAATACTTGGTTGCATTATGTCCAAACTAGCTAGCTAATATATTCACACATTCCTAACCAGTCCAGTCGCTTCTTTAACGTATCGGTAACGTCGTTAGCCAAGCTAGCTAAAGTGGCCCTTGAGATTTCAAGCGGTAACGTTAGCTAACTAACGTAGTTAGCTCAATTGTTTTGCTAGTTCCAGTCATGTTTCACTAAATATCCTGAACTTAGCTAGCTAACGTAATCATTTTGGATATCTATCGCTAGTCCTGAGTAACTTGTAATCAACCTTCACTAGCTAACGTTAGTGCTTGTCACACTGGTTTAGCTGTTCTTTTAAACCAGGAAATAAGTGGTATTTTTAGTTTGTCAAGACCGACAAGTTCAAGTTAATTTATTTGTCATTTACATATAAGCTACACATTATATACATCATAGACTGGAGTACAGTGCAACGAAATGCATACTCATCATAGGTGTACTCATTTACCAGGTTTGCGTTTTTTCTTAGTGGTTTGCTTTGCTAAGAAGCTAACGTTAGCCATTCTCGTAACGTTATGTTTCATACAGTCAGAATTAAGCCCATTCCTTACTGGGATTCAACAACACAGTAGCTAGCTAGATGGCTACAGTTGTTTAGGGAAGCATTCGTCTGCTAGTACACCTTTCCATATCCAATTAACTGTATAACTTTGAAAAATAAAAATGCAGCCTATAGCTAGGGTGAAAAGGAGAACTGTTTCCACCAGCAGTTTCAATGTGTGAAGCAGTGGTGGGTTGAGTTTAAATGCCACGGTTGAAATGCTTCCTGTCTAAAGTATGGCTGTTTCCTGCATTGCTGAACATAATCATGACATGTTTAAGGAATGCACTGAAAATGGGGACCTATATGCACACTTAACACACCCTACCAATAGCAGAGACATGGATATTTTCATCTGTTTTCTGCTCTGTTTACGGTTGTCAAGTCAACTTTGCCACTTTCTGCAGAATGTAATTATGGAGGGGTCTTTTAATAACTGTTGACAAATTGTGTCTCCACAGCATTCATCCAATCAGACACAATCTTAGAGGTACTTCACTTTGGTGAGGGAGGCCTCTTGCAGGTAAGACATTGTTTCCTTACACTCCCCTCCTAGCGACCACAGAAAGGCACATTACCCTCCCTATGCAACATGCACAGCTTAACACACTATCACGCTACTATGTAGTTACTCAGTAAACACGAGGTGAATAGCAGCCTGTGAAATCAAGTATAATCGCTGTAAAAATTAACATGAGATCAGTATCTTCTCAAAGCTGTAACTTTCACTTTCTCTGCTATATATATTGGGTAAAACCAAGTAGTCTGTGTTTAGCCTTTATCAGGTTTCTTGGTCGTGTGCTGTTCACTGTTTCAGACAAGACAAACGACAGAGCGGACTTCTGTGAGATGTCCAAAAGGACATTATTGACAGTGATACTACCCAGATATCATAGTTTACAAACATGTCACTGTTATAGAGGCTAGCTAGCTCTGGTCGGCCCGGCGGGGTCAGAACACTGTCCATCCCACATGTCACTGCTCTGAAAGTCAGTCACCCCTCCTCTCTCCACCTCTGTTCACCTGCGCACCTCGCCTGCCTGTGCTGATTGGCCTTAACAGAGCAGTTGAGGGCTCAACTCATTTAAACCCCCTGTGGAGTGTTTGCATAGTATATAAACATCCCCTCTTTATCTATGATCAAATAGGCCTAGAATTGCAAAAAAGTTGAGGGAATGGTAAGAAACAACAGGTAGACTGCCACCACTTCACATGTTAAATGGTCCTAGATGAACAAGGGCAGTAGTTGTGTAAATAGAGATGCTGCATAAATATGGCCAAGGCCGGTTTGATTGAAGGAGGTCCATAGTCAGAGACGTTAATCTTTTGCTGGTTTTGATGCTTGAATCACTGTAGTGCAAAATATGATTTTTCAATTAGCAGTGAGGTGAATATAGAGTTAATACAGCACATTCTGAATCCAATGCAAATTGGGCACCAGTGTTGTGTTCAATTGATGGGTGTTCCACCTTTGTGGTGGAAACGCATCCGTTTGACTGCTGTTATAAAATAAAACGACATCATCATGTCAGAACTGCTCACATTTGCATGCACCAGCACGTCTTACTTATTTGCCTATGACTTTCTGCATCTAGACCTGGTTTGTTTGTTCTGATGATATCATTAGGGGTGGGATAACTTTCTTTTTGTTCCTATGTTTTGAGCCATGTCATGTCAGACTAGAGCTATGAAGATCGCCTGCTGCTCATCTGATGGTTACTTCACATGGATTTTCTTTGTTTTACAGATAGAGCCTGACCTTCACCTGGCTTCATATAATCAAAAAAGGTATGATGTATATATTTTTTATTATCTTTGAATGCACCTATGACTCTCTGAGAGAACTGTATCTGTTGTTGCAGGCCACAATGACTGTAAACAATTCATTCATTAAACGTCCTTATGTAACACCAGTCGCACCTAGACTCTAAATAGGAGGGTAAACCCTGGCATTAGAATCACATCTCTACTCAGCTTATCTATGGCTGCTAGCCAATTCCATATGTAGCGGCTTTGCTTCGTAGGAGACTGATCCACTGTTTGCCACACCTTGTTCTCATTTCCATCAACATAGTCATGCTCTTGGAGGTGGGGCTGGCTGCTGGGAGGTGGAGCTGGTCGACTGGCTGCTGGGTTTCACTGGAGGTAGACAACGGGAGGGTGTGGGTCTGTGTGTGTCCTAGTCACTATGGATACAGTGGAGGGATGTTAAGAGTTTTCAGGAGGTTCAGTCAGAGCCCCCCTGCATCAAGGCAGTGTTAGGATCACATCGGGAGGGGACTGGGTTTACATAGCATGTGGACAGACATCATCGTGAAAAGAGAGAAGTGGATTCCATAAAGTCTCACCCTGTGAATACGTTACCCCTTTTAGACCTCGGTTGTGAAGCTTTCAGCCAAACTAGGTGGCAGTTCGCTACACTTAACCTTGGTGGCATTTAGAAGAACCGGTCTGAAACATGTTAATCCTCTTGAATAATCAGTGTGTCCTGCCTTACATTCCTCAGGCCAGGTTAACCGTCACCCTCAGCCAATGAGGTTCCTCCAGATCAGAGGCCTGTCTCTTTCCTTAAGTAAACACACACAGGTGAACTAAACAGGCTTTCCAGGGATTGTTTGGCAATCTGTGTGTTTCTGTGCTAGGGTCACAAAGTAACTCAATCTGCACAGTGCACTCCACACAGGCGGCACACGCCCATCAGGCGGCACACGCCCATCAGGCGGCACACGCCCATCAGGCGGCACACGCCCATCAGGCAGAAGTACATGTGGCGTGACATAATAAGTCGGTCAGATCATCATGAGAACCACATCAGAAAACATGGATGGGGTGGAAGGCCACAGTGCAGCACGTCATCGGGGCGATTGTCAACATCAGCAGGGTTTCTTTCCCATTACGTTGTGTGTGCCCTAGGTCTGTTTTGGTGTAAAAATCTATTTGTGTAAAAATAGCTAAAGCACAGGCCTTGGTTACGATATTTGAGTGCTTCTCTCCAGGGCTTTAGTGGCTCCTTAAAATTAATCTATTTGGTCTGAGTGTCTCGCTCCACCCTTTTCACTCTCTTTCATCTGCTCTGAAAAGGACAGACTGTTATGGTGGATGGGATCATGTGAGTTTTAGTAAGTTTCACAGAGGGATCTCCTCTCAGTATTTACTATTTTGTAGAATAATAGAATGTCAAAACTATGAAATAACATGTGAAATCATGTAGTAACCAAAAAAAGTGTGAAAATAATCTAAATATATTTGAGATTCTTCAAAGTAGCCACCCCTTGCCTTGATGACAGCTTTGCACACTCTTGGCATTCTCTCAACCAGCTTCAACTGGAATGTTTTTTCAACAGTCTTGAAGGTGTTCCCACATATGCTGAGCACTTGTTGGCTGCTTTTCTTTCACTCTGCAGTACTCATTTGGGTTGAGATCGGGTGATTGTGGAGGCCAGGTCATTTGATGCAGCACCATCGCGCTCCATGGTCAAATAGCCCGTATACAGCCTGGAGGTGTGTTTTAGGTCATTGTCCTGTTGAAAAACAAATGATAGTCCCACTAAGCGCAAACCAGATGGGATGTTGTATCGCTGCAGAATGCTGTGGTAGACATGCTGGTTAAGTGTGCCTTGAATTTTTAATAAATCAGTGTCACCAACAAAGCACCATCACACCACCACCTCCATGCTTCAAGGTGGGAACCACATATGGGGAGATTAGAGGTCGATTTATGATTTTTCAACGCCGATACTGATTATTGGAGGACCAAAAAAGCCGATACCGATTAATTGGCCGTTCTATTTTTATATTTTTTGTAATGACAATTACAACAATACTGAATGAACACTTATTTTAACTTAATATAATACATCAATAACAAACAATTTAGCCTCAAATAAATAATGAAACATTTTCAATTTGGTTGAAATATTGCAAAAACAAAGTGTTGGAGAAGAAAGTAAGAGTGCAATATGTGCCATGTAAGAAAGCTAACGTTTAAGTTCCTTGCTCAGAACATGAGAACATATGAAAGCTGGTGGTTCCTTTTAACATGAGTCTTCAATATTCCCGGGTAAGAAGTTTTAGGTTGTAGGTTGTTATAGGAATTATAGGACTATTTCTCTCTATACCATTTGTATTTCATTAACCTTTGACTATTGGATGTTCTTATAGGCACTTTAGTATTGCCAGTGTAACAGTATAGCTTCCGTCCCTCTCCTCGCTCCTACCTGGGCTCGAACCAGGAACACATCGACAACAGCCACCCTCGAAGCAGCGTTACCAATCGCAGAGCAAGGGGAACATCCACTCCAAGTCTCAGAGCGAGTGACGTTTGAAACGCTATTAGCGCACATCCCGCTAATTAGCTAGCCATTTCACATCGGTTACACCAGCCTAATCTCGGGAGTTGATAGGCTTGAAGTCATAAACAGCAGAGCTGCTGGCAAAACGGACAAATGTGCTGTTTGAATGAATGCTTACGAGCCTGCTGCTGCCTACCATCGCTCAGTCAGACTGCTCTATCAAATCATGGACTTAGTTATAACATAATAACACACAGAAATACGAGCCTTAGGTCATTAATATGGTCGAATCTGGAAATTATCATCTCGAAAATAAGACGTTTATTCTTTCTGTAAAATACGGAACGGTTCCGTATTTCATCTAACGGGTGACATCCATAAGTCTAAATATTCCTGTTATATTGCACAACCTTCAATGTTATGTCATAATTACGTAAAATTCTGGCAAATTAGGCGGCCCAAACTGTTGCATATACACTGACTCTGCGTGCAATGAACGCAAGAGAAGTGACACAATTTCACCTGGTTAATATTGCCTGCTAACCTGGATTTCTTTTAGCTAAATATGCAGGTTTAAAAATATATACTTAGGCATTGATGTTTATGGTTAGGTACACATTGGAGCAACGATACGCACATCATCAATTATATGCAACGCAGGACACACTAGAAAAACTAGTAATATCATCAACCATGTGTAGTTAACTAATGATTATGATTGATTGTTTTTAATAAGATAAGTTTAATGCTAGCTAGCAGCTTACCATGGCTTACTGCATTCACGTAACAGACAGTCTCCTCGTGGAGTGCAAAGTAATCAGGTGGTCAGAGTATTGGACTAGTTAACTGTAAGGTTGCAAGATTGAATCCCCCGAGCTGACAAGGTAAAAATCTGTCGTTCTGCCCCTGAACGAAGCAGTTAACCCACCGTCCCTAGGCCGTCATTGAAAATAAGAATGTGTTCTTAACTGACTTGCCTATTTCACCTTTATTTATTTAACCAGGTAGGCAAGTTGAGAACAAGTTCTCATTTACAATTGTGACCTGGCCTAGTTAAATAAAGATGAAATAAAGGTTAAATAAAGGTTTTAAAATAAAATAAAAAGTTACATTTTTATTTTTTTATCTGCCAAATCGGTGTCCAAAAATACCCTTTTCCGATTTGTTATGAACTTGAAATCGGCCCTAATTAATCGGCCATTCCGATTAATCGGTTGACCTCTAGCGGAGATCATCCGTTCACCTACTTTGCGTCTCACAGAGACATTGCGGTCTAATGTCCATTGCTTTTGTTATTGACCAAATACTTATTTTCCACCATAATTTGCTAATAAATTAGTTAAAAATCCTACAATGTGATTTTTCTGGATTTTTTCCCCCTCATTTTTGAAGTGTACCTATGATGAAAATTACAGGCCTCTCTCATCTTTTTAAGTGGGAGAACTTGCACAATTGGTGGCTGACTAAATACTTTTTTGCCCCACTGTGTGTGTGTATATATATATATATATATATATATATATATATATATATATATATATATATATATATATCTCACACACACACGTTGCCAAAATGCAATCTGGATAACTATTTTTAATCCTATGTTGATAGGATTAATGTACCAATTATATGACAATGGAACAATACACAACATTCATATTTTACTAACTTACAGTTCATTTAAGGAAATCGGTCAATTGAAATTTATTTGGACCAAATATATGGATTTCACCAGACTGGGAATGCAGTTGTGAGGCTTGTTGGACGTACTGCCAAATTCTTCAAAACGACGTTGGAGGCCGCTTATGGTAGAGAAATTAACATTAAATTCTCTGGCAACAGCTCTGGTGGACATTCCTGCAGTCAGCATGTCAATTGCATGCTACCTCAACTTGAGACGTCTGGGGTGTTGTGTGACACACTACACGTTTTAGAGTGCCCTTTTTATTGTTCCCAGCACAAGGTGCACCTGTGTAATGATCATTCTCTTTAATGAGCTTCTTGATATACGTCAGGTGGATGGAATATTTTGGCAAAGGAGAAATGCTCACTAACAGGGATGTAAACTAATTTGTGCACACAATTTGAAAGAAATAAGCTTTTTGTGTGTATGGAACATTTCTAGGATCTTTTATTTCAGCTCATGAAACATGGGACCAACATTTTATTTTTATGTATTCATTCTGATAGACCCTAATAGCAACCGCTCATATTGATGCCAATGGAGTCCCCTCACGCCTCCCTCTCTGTTCACCTTTGTCCTCTTAGTTGACTTGATTCCTCTCCATTGTTTGTGTAAACATCCGTAAGGGCAATTACGTTTATAGCTCTCTTATCTAGAAGTGTTGGGTTAAACCAGTGCTTAGATTGGAGGAAGTTGGTATAACCCAGTTGAAGGAAGTGATGTCCCAAAGGTATAGTAATTTAATTATAAAATGAAATGGAATGGCACTGAATGGTCTCTCTGCTTGAAGAGCAAGGAATTCAATTGAGAGATCAATACAAATGGAAAGCAAGGTGGTGAATGGAGTTTGTAGCGGAAATGTACGCTGTTAGTTATTGTGTGCATGTGCCTTTTTAAAGTCTGACTTGATAATGAAGGTCAATGTCCAGACTCCAGGGCAGCATGTGTGTATGAGGATGCAGGCAGTGCTAAGAGCCTTATGTTGTGGTTATTGTCTGGTACGGCTGCAGCCGTACTACAACGGAGTGTCTGGTCTACTGTTTCTAACAGCTGAGATGCTGTGTTTGCTCTTCGTCATTAATCTCTGAAGATTTTCTCACAAATGGTTTATCAAGACACAACTTTTCCAGCACTACAGATTTAGCAATTTAGCAAAGTTCTGCTTTGGCTATTTAGATCAGTTTCGATTAAGTCATGGTTAACTTTAATTTAACTAGACAAGTTAAATATGCAAGCCTGGCAATTTTCCTTTCACTTTGACTTGAGGTTTCTGTCCACAACACCAAGGACTGATTGACCACAAAAGCATGCAATAACACCGCGGCTTATGTATTTTCTCTCCAAATGACGAGTTATGTTCAGCTTGTAAATAGTAGTTATTCATTGTCTAGTCAGCATCGTGTTGAGGCCAAGATTATATTTAGTAACACGTGGTTAATCTGTTTTCTGCTTAATTTTGTATTAGCCTTTCTCAGTTTTATTTTTGTCTTTCCGTTGCTTAGGTGTCACACCAGTTATTATATATAATGCAATAGGTGTCTCATGGTTACACCTCTTCTGGCTAGCAGCCAGTATCATTAGGTTTCTTTTACATTTCTCTACAATATGCAGAAGATTCATTATCAGATTCACTTTATCCCCTGGCCAGCATTCAGCAGTTTTAAAGTTCTCTAGACAATCTCTATAATATGCAGAAGAGATTTTTGCGTTGCTTAGTTGGAACAGGAAATGGCTTGTGGCTTTTTAGTCACGATGCTGACTGACGATGCATCTGTTCCTTTTTTTATAGTCTAAACTTCGCACCTCTCCTCCACCCACGGCGAACTAACACCGCCAAGCCTCCCATCTATCTAGCTGCTGACATTGTTTTTTTAAGCATTCAGTCTACATCAGAAGTTGGCCAATGCACGCCACGCAGAAAAGCAATGTATTTGCATTTTGAAACCTCAAGAATTTAGAGTGTATGATTGGCTGTTACACGGTGGCCTTTTTCAGTCACAGTGGCCCATTATGACCATTAAACAACGCATGATGTGGCTTTGTTTGTACTCTGAAGCTATAGGGGGGAAATTACAGGGAATCTACCTCTGTTTACATTATAAATAATATGATCTACAATTAATATAAGCTGAACACCGTCTGCATTGTTCGCCACCTGCAAATGTGTGTTCAAACACAGTTATAAACGCTGCAAAATGCAGGAGTGGAGGAGTCATTCTGAGAGAGGTCTGGTTGGTTGTAGAGCTCCTCTGTAAACACACACACAGACAGAGGGGTGTGTGTGATTTACCCAGCTGAAGGTCAATCTCCTACAGCGACATTAAGAGCATGTGCAGTTCTTTTCCACCTCTCGCTCTTAGAACACACAAGACCACAGTAGGAGCACAACTAAGTTCTAATGTACAACTATGACTTCATAGAATTCATCTGTATTCCAAGTGTAGGCCTTGGAATAATAAAACATATATTCCTTGTTGTACTCCAATTTAAGAAGCAAATGAGTTCCTGACGTTTCATAACATTGGTCATGGATCCACAGCGACACCTTGCCTGTGTGCTGTCGGCTTATACGTGTTGTTCAGTGAAGTCATACTGTCTGTGGCGTGTGCAGGGAGCGGTTTCCCTTTTGGGTGCCTTGTTTCTCATGGAAAGATCTTGTTTGTCTGAGCTGAATACACATGCAATGACATCTGTCTTAATGCATATCTCTGACTTCAATTATCTTTGCAAAAACTTTTTTTTTGTTGAAATTACTATGTAGTCATAGTCAGTCAAAATGATATAGGGGAAACAACCTTGCAGTAGATCACTTGTTTTTGCAAAGCAGGTTTGGCAGGTTTCCTGTCTTGTTTTGGCGGTTACCCTGAGCTTTTACATGTTAACCTGATTTGCTTTACACACACAAGCTTTTATTTTTTTTATATATATTTTTTTACATGTTACACAATAGGAAGTAGGACTGCAGCATGGATGAAAAGTCGTCCTTGTTTCCCTTCTCTTCCTCACTTTGGTTCCTCTTTTTTTTCTCCCACAGCTCACCCTTACAGAGAGGGAACAGCAGGCCCATACGCTTTGAGCCGCCAATGCTGGACTTCCATGAACAGTGAGTAAACTTCCTCCACCTACAGATACACCTGCAAGTATCCTAGCGCTTAGAGCGTTGGGCCAGTAACCGTGAAGGTAGCTAGGTCGAATACCCAAGCCAACAAGGTGAACCATCTGTCTGTGCCCTTGAGCAAGGCACTTAACTCTAATTGCTCCTGGGCGCTGTTGATAATGGCAGACCCTGGCCGTGACCCCACTCTCCGAGGGTGTCTCACTCCACTCTCCGAGGGTGTCTCGGGGAGAGTTGGGATATGTAACAGAAACACATTTCCAATTCACACGTGTTTAACATAGGGCTGGGCGGTAGACTGTATTTTACTATATACAGGTATTTATGCACGGACCGGTTTGGGTTCTTACGTTACCTTCTATAACTATTTGAATGTTTGGTTTGTTAAATGTGATATGTCGTGTGTGTGTGACGTCCATTTTTATAGTTTACTCCTCTACTTGAGTCATCCCTCTCCTCTCTCTCTCTCCATGCTGCTTTCCACACAGACCTAGTCCCACTCCCTGTCACTCAAGGAGCTCATTTGTTGCTTGACCACGACACTTTCGTTCAGTCTGCATGGTCAACGCAGCATATGCAACAATGTTGATGACGATGTTGCCACTTTGATTTGAATATAAATCCACAAGCGTTCTATAATTACATTATTTGTTTGTTTCTTACATCTGCAAACAGCTAGTTTGTATTTTCTTAGCAACTTACGCTAAATCGTGTTAGCCAGCTAATAAAAGTACTGAGTCAGAGCAAACGTAGCTAGCTAATACAGCCTGATACCAGTACTGGTGGAGGCTTAAATCAGCATGTTGTTTGTGCAACAGTATCTTCTAAATCAAAGAGGAATAGGCTAATAATGAATATGTTGGCTATATGAATACAGATTTAATGTAGCCAAAGATTATAGGTTCCCCTAGGAAACACTGACCATCACTTTGGTTCCTACCCTGTCACAATAGCTTGTCCATGGCATTTTCATTTAGTGTCATGTCAAACAACACTGTGTTCAAAGTGCCCACTATTATTTATATTCTAACTATAGAATTATAATAAACATTTCCATGATTCCAAAAGTTTACCCAAGTGTTTTGATCTAAATCACAATTGCAACATTTGGTTAAAAATAAGGCCTAGTGTTTTTGCCCATGTCATGGCAGTGTGGAAATGATCTCAAATGAGTCCAGGAAATGCGGAAATTTATGGAAATGCAGGAAATCATTTTAGGTTGAAGTTGAATTGAACAGTATAAAACAATCAGAATGGATAAAGACCCATTTGAAATCATTTAGAATGTATGTGTTGCCACCGTAGGGTGTCACACTACTCATAAAGCAAATGTAGAACTTTTATTAATCAAAAACATTATATACTGTCAAAAATGTGAAAAATACTATGATATGATATTTTGGCCATATCGCTCTGACCTAGTTTAACAAGCATTTCGCTACACCCGCAATAACATCTGCTAAATATGTGTATGCAACCAATACAATTTGATAATATAGACTTGTACATGTGTGAAATGGGACAAATTCAACCATCAACTACTCTGTTTATTTTCTTCCTGTCACGTTGTTGAGATGTACATTCTGTGCATCACCCTCTCAGATCATTTGACAACTCGGCATTGATACTTTTTAAACGTGCTCTTATCTGCTGGGTATTTCCACAGTTAAGAGAAGAGGCCTCCTGGAGCATGATCGTTTTATCAACATCTGTTAGGAGAGACAAGGAAATGGAAATCAACCAGATTTTCTTTAAGACTCCATTTGACCCCATTAGGACTATATGTTTCTGACGGCTGTGTTTCTGACAGCTATATGTGCGACAGCTTTCACAACACTGTTTCTCTTCCTGTTCCCAGGCCTGTTGGAATGCCAAAAATGGAGAAAGTTTATTTGCACAATCCTAGTGCAGAGGAAATAAGCTTGATATCTATATCAGCAACAACTGCACATTTTCATGCATCATTCTTTCAAAACAGGGTGAGTAGCTAATAAGTATAACCCCATTGCTGTGTCCCATTCCACAAAGATGCAGCATTTCAAGGCAGGACGTCAAAATTGGCGTGTCACATTCCCAAGGCACCTTAAAATGCTGCCTACCAATTTCATCTTAAATGTCAGTTACCTACTGAGGAAAGTGCTACCTACATAGGTCCTTTTGGAGCAGGCAGGTAGGCAGCAAGCTTTCTTTTGGTTTGGGACACAGCCGACGTCTCCTGTTCTACAGGCATACGCACGGCTTGTTCAAAAGCTGAAAGACTAAGCCCTGTGTTTGTCGGTGGACAGAGGCTCATTTATCCGGCCATTCCGATTCCCCTGCCTGTCAGTCTGACTGACCATGTGACCCGGCTGTTATGGGTATCATGTGCTGGTTTTGTACTTTTTGAAAAACAAGAGGCACGTGCTCAACTGTCAACATTCCGCCATGTTGGGCCTTTTAACTGAATTGTGAAACTCATGACAGCTCTGAATCCAGTGCACTCCTGAGCAGAGGAGATGGTGAATGGTGTGACTGTGCTGCTCAGCATGTTTGAGTCCTGAGAGTAGAGCAGGAAAATCAAGTCAAATAAGGAAGAATGTTGGCTGGAGCAAAAACACCCTCTTCCCCCTGGTATTTAAACATTTTTATTGTTAAAGCAATTTGTTTATGTCTGGCTGTCATCCAGTATCTTCTAAAACGATATCGCATCATGACAAGAATCTTCATGTTTACTGCTTTATCACACCCAAGACTGACCTTAATTGGTTGGTTACATTTACATTTCCAAAAGTAGCTCGACCTTTTGATTCCAATCTTTTGATTGGATAATTGTCGTATTCTTTCTCTCGAGTTAATTCACCCCATCCCTTCTCTTCTCTCCCTGTAGATAATTCCACCAGGGGGGAATACGTCGTTTGATGTGGTCTTCCTCGCTCGAGTAGTAGGAAATGTAGAGAATACTTTATTTATTAATACCTCGCATCATGGAGTGTTTACATATCAGGTGTGTATGAATACATATGTTTACTGAATCATATGTCATATCTATACTAATCATTAATCATGGAGTGTTTACATGTCAGGTGTGTATGAATACATATGTTTACTGAATCATATGTCATATCTATACTAATCATTAATCATGGAGTGTTTACATGTCAGGTGTGTATGAATACATATGTTTACTGAATCATATGTCATATCTATACTAATCATTAATCATGGAGTGTTTACATATCAGGTGTGTATGAATACATATGTTTGCTGAATCATATGTCATATCTATACTAATAATTCATCATGGAGTGTTTACATATCAGGTGTGTATGAATACATATGTTTGCTGAATCATATGTCATATCTATACTAATAATTCATCATGGAGTGTTTACATATCAGGTGTGTATGAATACATATGTTTACTGAATCATATGTCATATCTATACTAATAATTCATCATGGAGTGTTTACATGTCAGGTGTGTATGTTTACATATGTTTACTGAATCATATGTCATATCTATACTAATCATTAATCATGGAGTGTTTACATGTCAGGTGTGTATGAATACATATGTTTACTGAATCATATGTCATATCTATACTAATAATTCATCATGGAGTGTTTACATATCAGGTGTGTATGAATACATATGTTTGCTGAATCATATGTCATATCTATACTAATCATTAATCATGGAGTGTTTACATGTCAGGTGTGTATGTTTACATATGTTTACGGAATCATATGTCATATCTATACTAATAATTCATCATGGAGTGTTTACATATCAGGTGTGTATGAATACATATGTTTACTGAATCATATGTCATATCTATACTAATAATTCATCATGGAGTGTTTACATGTCAGGTGTGTATGAATACATATGTTTATGGAATCATATGTCATATCTATACTAATAATTCATCATGGAGTGTTTACATGTCAGGTGTGTATGAATACATATGTTTACTGAATCATATGTCATATCTATACTAATAATTCATCATGGAGTGTTTACATATCAGGTGTGTATGAATACATATGTTTGCTGAATCATATGTCATATCTATACTAATCATTAATCATGGAGTGTTTACATATCAGGTGTGTATGTTTACATATGTTTACGGAATCATATGTCATATCTATACTAATCATTAATCATGGAGTGTTTACATGTCAGGTGTGTATGAATACATATGTTTATGGAATCATATGTCATATCTATACTAATAATTCATCATGGAGTGTTTACATGTCAGGTGTGTATGAATACATATGTTTACGGAATCATATGTCATATCTATACTAATAATTCATCATGGAGTGTTTACATGTCAGGTGTGTATGTTTATATAATGTGTCACTATGTATAATAATTCTGTAATATGTTTGTATACTGGAGGTGTGTTCTGAACACTGTATATAAGGATCCTTTTGTGGGTTGCATTTTCTGCTGGTTTTCTCCCTTGCCTCCTCAGTCTTAGTCCCTGCTGTAGGTCCCTGCGTAGATCAAGTAGGTCCCTGCTGTAGGTCCCTGCTGTAGATCATGAGTCTTATGTTGTTGGTGTCTTATCCCCTGCAGGTGTTTGGTGTGGGCATCCCCAACCCCTACAGGCTGCGGCCGTTCATCGGGGCCCGAGTCCCAGTCAACAGCAGCTTCTCTCCACTCATAAACATCCACAACCCACACAGTGAGCCACTGCAGGTAGTGGAGATGTACTCTAGTGGAGGAGACCTGCACCTGGAGCTCCCCACAGGGCAGCAGGGAGGAACGCACCATCTGTGGGTGTGTATAGATCAGGACAGTCGGGGGGATTTTAGATTATTATCCTGTTACTTCTACACCATTAGAATTGGAATTGAGACAAAAACCTGACCAGAATGGAATTACTTGACCCCTGAATAGAATGTCTTTTCTGTTCTTTCTTCCTGTGTGGTTGTCAGGAGATTCCCCCGTTTGAGACGAAGGGGGTGATGAGAGCCAGTTTCTCGTCGAGAGACGCAGACAACCACACGGCCTTCATCAGAATCAAAACAAACGCCTCCAACCAGGACGAGTTCATCATCCTGCCTGTAGAGGTGGAGGTCACCTCGGGTACATTTCCAATAGCAACGCCCCACACCATACGTTTCCAATAGCAACGCCTCACACCATATGTTTCCAATAGCAACGCCTCACACCATACGTTTCCAATAACAATGTTTCCAATAGCAACGCCTCACCATACATTTCCAATAGTAATACTTCTATACTTGTATCTGTGACTGGCTGATTGAAACGTCACCTGTTCCTGTGTGTCTTTGTCCTCAGCACCAGGAATCTACTCCTCAATAGAAATGTTGGACTTTGGAACGCTACGCTCACAAGGTGTGCTGTGTTCACAACACCTTTATACCCTCATTCTCCAATGGGTCAGGCTTTTGTGAAATATTTGAGTGATTTGGACGTTTCAAAATGGTTCTTGGGTGATTTGATGAGTTTATTGTATTTTCTGTTTAAATGTTTTACAGATCGACCAAAGCAGTTGAATTTGCATCTTCTCAATTCCGGAGCAAAAGATGTGCAAATAATGAGCGTTCGAGCGACGCCGTCAAACGATGCCATCACAATAGACTTCAAGGCCGTCACGCTAAAAGCTGGAGAACATAGATACACCAAAGTCGCTAGTATTAGTTTTGATGGTAAGTGAGCTATATTGCTCAGTACTCCCCATACCTTCTGGAATTCCCCTGCATATTGCACCTCTGCCTTTTTGTTCCAACCTGTTTTGACACGGTTTTGTTTTTTTGATTTCCAGCATCGAAAGTTCAAAAAGCTTCCCAGTCCTCTGGTAAAATAACAGTAAAAGCGAAAGAGAAAAGCTACTCCAAACTTGAAATCCCATACCTAGCTGAGGTTCTAGACGGGTAGGTTTTTCTGTTTCCTTTACCAATAACAATGACAAGTATTTTATTTAACCAGTGAAAAGAGAAGTATTTTTTATTTATTTTTTTACTTTAACGAATCACCATTACACAATTTCTGAACATTTGAAACGTCTCCACTAACTCTCCTCTCCATCTGTGTGACAGGTATTTGGGGTTTGACCATACAGTCACGTTGTTCCACATTAGAGACAGTGTTCTAGAGCCAGTGGTCAAACCCATCCACCTCACCAACACCTTCCACTTTGCCATCCGCATCCATGACGTGTCCCTTCCAGATGAAGCCAAGACCATGTTCTTAGTGAGTAACTGTTATGAACTGTATCGTGTTCCAGAGGCCTGTTGCTGTCGGCCAACTCAAAGCTTGCAGGCTTTTGTTCCAACCCAGCTTAAATACAACCAACTTCAATCAATTACTAATCACGGTCCTCAAGTCTTAAGATAAGAACTATCTACTTTATTGATCCCTGGGGGGACTTTGGTTTGTCAAGTATTAAACGTGTTGAACTGCTCTGTTGTCCTCTGAGTGTGTCCTAAGGAGGCAGCGTATATATGAACGGTCCCGTGTTCTCCTCCTCAGGTGCAGAACTTCAGTGAGCCGGTGTTGATCCCCCCTCAGGAGTCTCGTTACATCTTCTCCCTCCACTTCCAGCCTGTCCGGCCCTCCAATCACATCGACAGCAACATCCTGCTGGTCACCAACGCCTCCAAGTTCCACCTCCCCGTCCGCGCCTACACTGGATTCCTGGAGGTACTGCAACACACACAAATTAAATCCTTCACACACTCAAGTACATTGTGGGGGAAACACCCACAAATGCATATTGTTACGAAACCCATAACTAGACCTTGACCTCTTGGTCGCCAGTCCAGGCAGATTATCATTTGTTCAGATGGTGACTAAACATACCTAAACGAAAAATTTCAAATCAAAACGAAAGGCCTCATGGCCACCAAACCAACCAGCAGCCTCACGTCTTGCAAGCTGGGACACTGACTGACGATCACCTGATGTGCATATCAACCTGGCTAAACAAGGTTCCTGCTACCCCCTGGAGGAATGGTGTGTGGAAGTGTTCCCTGGATAGGGGTGTTGGTGCATGTCCTAATACTAACCTGGTCCCCATATCATAACAATATAGTCTCATTTTTCTCTTCCTCCCATCCTCTCAACAGCCCTTTGTCCTGCCGCCCAGTCTGCAAGAGAACTTCCTGGACTTTGGTGTCCTCAGCGCGACAGACACCAGCAGCATCCTGTTTGTGGTTGTCAACAGCAACCCCATCGAGGTGGGCTCACCCTCAACACCCCTCTGCTCTGTAGACATCCCATAATAAAGCAGTACAGCTCTTTTTGAATGCATGCGTAACCATGGGTAACTAATGCTTCACTAGAGGTGGCTACCTAGTATCTCTCCTTCACTTCAACTTGTTTGAAAACAGATTGGATTAGTGTGACGGAAAAGGAGACGAGTCATTTTCTCACTCACTCACTCGTACAGCTGGTGATCCGGCCATGGCTGCTGACAGGAGAGAGTCTGAGTGTGGAGCTGTTGAAGATCGAGAGAGGCAACAGAACCACGGTGCTGACCAAGACCAGAGAGCTACACAGCGCCTCAGCTTCTCCTCACAAAACGGTAACAGCATCACAACTACTACTGTCCCTGGACTGGCTGAATCTAGCGGTACTTGGTTGGAGATAATGGAGGTCATTTAAGCCTGCTATGAAATATATGTTCTCTCCATTTTCTTTTCCTCTAAATATTAGTTTATTTTTTAAACATTTTAGTATTATCCAGAGTGACTCAGGCATTCATCTTAACATAGCTTGGTGGGACAATCACTTTTTTTCACTTAGTCGGGGATTCAAACCAGCAACCTTTCTGTTACTGGCCCAACCTCTTAACCAATAGGCTACCTGCCACCCCTACATATTTTGTATGTGAGCACTCTCATGGTCCTGTACAGATGGAGTAGAAAGGAGGTGTGTATAGATGACTACAGAATGCTGTGTTCATCTGCTAGGAAACGCCAACAAAGTGGCCTTGTGTCTGAGAGCAGTAGGTAAAGTAGATGGAAATCAGGAGGCTGACTGACGGCTCTGTTGTTCCACCTGCAGGTGATCCTAGCCTCGGGCTACTACGCTGCCTTCCGGGTCACCCTGGTGGCTAAAGACCTGGAGGGGGCCTACGACGGAGCTATCCACATCACAACAGACTACCAGGTATACCTGTCAACTGGCCCGTTGAAGTGCTACTGTCACTAAGTCCTGCTATTTGAGTTGCTACGGCAACTATATACGTTTTACTTTTGTGAAATTGTTCCATTTGGCCGGGGCTCACTTGAAATGGAGATGTCAATCTCAACGTAACTTCTCTGGTTAAATAAAGGAAACACGCACATAAACGAAAATCAATACATAAAATGCATCAGTTTGTTCATTGCTCCTGTGTGATGTTTAAGAATTGTCAGTGATCTTCATTCCTCTTCTGTAAACAGATATTAACGATACCAGTGAAAGCAGTTGTTGCAGTGGGCACGTTGACCAGCTATCCCAAACACATTGTCCTCCCGCCATCTTTTCCGGTTAGACTAACTATATTTTACTTGTCGTAGATTGCTATATTGTTTTGAGTGTATCAAACATTTTTGTATTTTGCCTCTATGCTATTTTCTATGTGTTTTTTGTCCCTCCCAGGGTAAAGTAGTGCAGCAGAGTCTAAGCATGGTGAGCTCGTTCTCTCAGAAGGTGACCCTACAGCAGATCCACTCTCTGACTGAGGACTCACGTTTCTACTACAGGAGACTGAAGAACAACCGGGACGAGCTGGAACCCAAACGCAAGTCGAAGGTCGCCAAGATTTATTTTGACGCCAGCTTGCAGTGTGGCGACCACTGTTATGTGGGAGTACCGTTTGTTCTGAAATGTGAGTCTTTTTGGTTATTGCCGTTATTCTTTAATGGTTTCTGGTTAGTTTGCTGCTGTACCTAGCGAACTTGTTCTTCATTGAAACATCTTGAACTTTCAGCTGAGAGCAGACCGCCTGGGCTGTCAATGCAGGAGGATATGTGGGATGTGGACGTAGATTTGTATCAAATGCTCCGTCGGCGATGGAAAGCACTGAAGGAGAGTTCAGGACACATGGCGGAGGCGGTGTTTGAGGCCAACGCTGACCTCCAGAAGAACATTGAGACCAGAGTGTCAGCTCAGCTGAAGTGGCCTTCTATCATGAACTCTTCCCAGCAGGTCCTGTTCCCTCTCACCAGCCTCACCAGCTCATCGGTGAGGTGGATTCATTAACATCAATTCTATGGGAAGATCTGAATTGCATACTCTTCACGTCCTCTCAAAACCCATTGGATGAGAAAGCCAAACCTCCTCCAATGGGTTTTGGGGAGGGGACAGCTATGTCTAGCTTAGAATACTAATTGCGCGCTCCCTCAACTTGAGACATCCGTGGCTTTGCGTTGTGTGACAAAACGGCACATTTTACTGTCCCCGGCACAAGGTGCACCTGTGTAATGATCATGCTGTTTAATGAGCTTCTTGATCTGACACCTGTCAGGTGGATGGATTATCTTGGCTACGGAGAAATGCTTACTAATAGAGATGTAAACAAATTTGTGCACAACATGTGAGAGAGAGAAGCTTTTTGTGCATATAGAATCTGGGATCTTTTATTTCAGCTCATGAAACATTGTACCAGCACTTTACATGTTGCGTTTAGATTTTTGTTCAGGATAGATTGGCAGGCCCAGGGGGGGTTCCCTGACCATGTGACCAGAGCAACTCTAAACTAAGGCTATAACTAGAGCCAAGAGTTGTCCTGGTCAAGTCACATGGTCAAGAACAACTCTGGGTCCTGTACATGCTACTGTATTGAGCCTTCTGTTATAACCAGCAGTCTTCTGTTGCCAGGAGATAGAGGTTGTCTTGGAGAACCCAGCTGACGTTCCTGTCTATGTCCAAGTTCTGCCATTAGCCCTCTATCCCAACCTCCCGGCTGTCACCCATAAACTGTCACAAATGTGAGTAGCCTTCAATATGCACTTGTAGTTTGCTAATAGTAATTTTGTCTGTCACCCCTTTTGGCAAGATGTTTCATGTCACACTGATGGGGTTTCTCCACCATAGAGTTAGAATGAATGGAAAATAATTCTAGAAGTAATTCTACGGTCTTATTCTTCTTTCACGCCAGGTTTCCCCTGGAGAGGCTCCCACACTTCACCCCTGACACAATGGAGTTCCAGGTACACAGAAACCACGTGAGTTTACTTGGCTCTGTCTTTTAGTCCTGTGTCGTGCCAGTTGATCAAATACAATACCATGTTTGAGACTTGAATCTCTCCTTCCCCTTTGCAGACGCCTGTGGTCAGAGGCAGCGCAGGCTTCGCCGAGGGCTCGACGACACAACCCTACGTTTACAACCTAATGCTGCAGCCAGAGGAAGTGAGGTCGCTACGTTTGAAATTCTCCCCCGTCAGCAACCACACGGTTTCCTCTCTGCTTATGCTAAGGCATGTTAACACTATAGCCTGTAGGACTTAACCAGTTGTCCACTTACATAAGTCTCTGGTTTGTGTCACAAATGGCATCCTGTTCCCTATATTGTGTACTACTTTTGACCAGGGTCTATGGGGTTGTGGTCAAATGTAGTGCACTATATAGGGGATAGTGTGCCATTTTAATGTACAGTGTTTATTTATTTTTCATTTTATTTAACGAGGTAGTCAGTTAATAACACATTCTTATTTACAATGATGGCCTAGGAACAGTGGGTTAACTGCCTTGTTCAGGGGCAGAACGACAGATTTTTACCTTGGCAGCTCAGGTATTCGATCTAGCAACCTTTCGGTTACTGGCCCAACACTCTAACCATTAGGCTACCTGCCGTTTATGCTAACTGCTTGAGGTCAGGATCACTCTGAAGTTCCGGCAAGCTCTGATGTTGCTTCTTGAAATCGGCACCTCCGAGGGCAGGGTGCTGATTTGAGACGTTGAGCTATGAATATCTCTGTTGGACTGAGGAGGACGGGCAGAAAAGGAATATAGTCTCCCAGGTGCTGTAGTAGCTACAGGGTTACAGAGAGAAGTCAGCAGTCAGACCATATATCTTTTACAGCCTCGACTTGGCCATATTGGTGGTTGTGTGGATGAATGCATTGCAATTTGAATCATATGGTTTGTGTGAATAAAATATAAACTGCTGTTTATTGTTCTGTTGATTGTTAACTGTGTATGTCTCTCTGTCTCTACAGGAACAACCTGACGGTGATGGAGTTCCTGGTGGTGCAGGGTCAGGGCAGCTATGAAAGGCTGAAGGTAGGGGGCAAGGCCCCGGGACCAGGGGGATTCCTCAGGTTCAAGATGACTGAGTCGCTACTGAAGGACTGCACAGACAGTGAGTGGTCTAGAATCCAGTTTGTTATAGATGTCCTGCATCCACAGACAGTGAGTGGTCTAGAATCCAGTTTGTTATAGATGTCCTGCATCCACAGACAGTGAGTGGTCTAGAATCCAGTTTGTTATAGATGTCCTGCATCCACAGACAGTGAGTGGTCTAGAATCCAGTTTGTTATAGATGTCCTGCATCCACAGACAGTGAGTGGTCTAGAATCCAGTTTGTTATAGATGTCCTGCATCCACAGACAGTGAGTGGTCTAGAATCCAGTTTGTTATAGATGTCCTGCATCCACAGACAGTGAGTGGTCTAGAATCCAGTTTGTTATAGATGTCCTGCATCCACAGACAGTGAGTGGTCTAGAATCCAGTTTGTTATAGATGTCCTGCATCCACAGACAGGAAACCATTTACTTATCGGCGGGTTGAACTCCGAGAATAGTCTTGCAGAGCCCTTTTGATAGTTTGTTTATGCTTGTGTATTTGTGTAAATTATATATTTGATCTCTAGACACACAAGCCTCTGCAGCTAAAAATAGATATGAATGAAAGAGGAAGTTGTCAGAGGTATGTGACTAATTAACTTTGTGAACCTTGTTTCAGAAATGAAGTCGAAGGAGCCGAACGTCACTCTGAGAAAATCCTTTAAGTTAGAGAACACTGGACAGCTGGAAATTAACATTCAATCCACTGAAATAAACGGACGTCCCTGTGAGGGATTCGGCTTTAAAGTCCTTAATTGCCAAGAGTTTTCACTAAAACCCAATGCTTCGAAAGAAATCGTCATATTGTAAGTAAACCTATAGCTAGCTGTTTAAAGTTAATAGATAAATATCCCATGAATCACTACAATTGTTTTGTGCTTGCTTTGCTTAATCACTAGTACCTCCAATGACCAACTGAAATGACCAACGTTGACGTGTCTCTTCATCTCTCTCAGGTTCACGCCAGACTTCACAGCCTCCAGGGTGATCCGGGAGTTAAAGTTCTTCACCACCGGAGGATCTTACTTTGTGTTCTCCCTCAACGCCTCTCTGCCCTACCACATGCTGGCTGCCTGTGCTGCTGTCCTCCCCAGACCCAACTGGGAGCTGGAGCTCTATGTCATCATCTCTGTCATCATGAGGTGAGAGGGGGAGCCTCACAAATAGAACACATTTGAATTCTATGGGTGGATCCCCGCCTAGAGCGTGTGTTCCCTAGATTAGTTCAGAGGCCAGAACTAGGCTCATAGGTTGCACCCCATATATCATGAATTATCTTGGCATATCAGCCTTTCTACATGTTCAAAATACATTTATTTAGCTACATTTCTTGGACAGATATTTCCCCTGTATCTAAGGCTGTAAGGATTACTAACGTTGCCTCTATCTGTTGTGCCCAGCTCTATGTTTTTGCTGGTGATAGTAGCGGCCTATCTGGAGGCCCTGGGGATCTGGGAGCCGTTCAAGAGACGCATGTGTTTCGAAACATCCAGCACCTCCATGGAGACTGGGAGGCCCTTTGACCTCAGGGAAATAGTACGACTTCAAAGCGATGCACAGTGAGTTTGTTTTCTGAATGTACGTTTTTGTGTAAACTTTGTCTGACATATGTTGACGTTAGTATCTGAAATGGTTTGATGAGTAGATTCTAGAATTACTAACTTCTCAGTATTTTGTCTCCCAGTATGAATGGGTACGGTGGAGAAGCCAACCACAACTCCCTGCGAGGGATGCCAGGCTCTGCCTCCAGGGCTGCTAGCAGGAACACCAGAGGAGGCCACAACCGAGGCCCCACACAACCCCTGATCCCTCCCTCCCAGCCAGGCTCCAAAGTCTCAGACAGCACCTCCTCCTCTGGCCAACAGGCCAGCCGCAAGGCCCGGAGCCCCAAGCAGCCACAGCCAGCTCCAGAGAACCAGCAGCACCCCTCACAGGCTGGTCCTTCAGCCCCAGGAAGAAGTCCCCTAGATGGGCCACGCCGGCACAGCTCGGAGGACTCGGACTATGTGAGCCTGGTGGAGACCATGGATAAAGACCTGGACAGACCAGAGTCTGCTGAGGAGGGGGGGAATCAGGATGCAGTTTATGGCAAAGGTACCTACCTGGATATTAGTATTAACCCTGAGAAACATATGCTTTTGTGTTGAGAATTTGGATGGCCCTTAAAATGTGATTACCTGCTTATTTAACAACTGACTCATTCAGGGGTACACAGTACGAACACTCCTATTATTGACAGGATTTGATTCAGTTCACACAGTGTAATGAATCTGTCATCTTCTTCCCTCCTTCCAGCCAGTGCAGCCAAAGGGAAAGTGCAGCAGACCAAAGCCAAGGCCCCGAAGAAGAAGGAAGAGAGGGAGAAGAGGAACAAGGGAAGAGCTCAGGGAGGAGAGGAACAGAAGGAGGACAACGATGACAGCTCCTCCACCACCACAGAGAACTCCAACCCAGACATAATGGAGGACAACAAAGGGAAGAAGAAATATGATACTCCTGAAGCTCACTCAAAGTCCAAGAACAAGAAGCCAGCAGCCATTACAAAGGAGAAGAGCCAAATGGATGCAAAGTCTAGGTGGGGTTTAGTTAATTTTTATTTAACCTTTATTTAACCAGGTACGACCCATTTGAAGTTAACCTATTTGACGAGGGTGACCTGGCAAGAAGGAAAAACAGAAATACAGAAATATACCCCAAAAATACACAATACACACAAGACAGTGTCAGAAGTTACAGATACAGCTGAAGATTAGAAAACAACTGCAGCTATCACAAACCGTGTCGTCGATCAGAGTCTTAAGTTGGGTTCCTCTTTGGTTATTTCGGCTTGTACACATTTTTCTCAATGACCTCCATACAAAATTCTGACATGCTCAGCTCTTAGTAAGTTCTGTACATCTTTGGGCTCTGTAGCCTAGGAGTAATCTGACTTGTGGTAAAAAGGGACAGCACTCACAAATAAAGCATTCCTTTTGTATTCAGACGTGACTGAGCTTCCAGACATTGACCACTTTATTCCATGTTGCTTTTCCACAGCTCACTGGAGCTCCCATACGTTACCCCACTGGAAAACAAGCGCAAGAGCTTCAATTCCAAGGCCCTGGCCAGCAGCTCAACAACAACAACAACCATAACAAGACCCATACCTCCTAAACCAAGAGGTCAGTTACTACCTTTCCAGCTAACTGACCTTTTTGACTTTTCTGTTTTCTCACATTGACATGGCAAATGTCTTGTTTGGTTTTTACCTGCCTTTTTCCCCACTGACTTGGGAGACACCTTTTCAGGACTGTGTAGGGTTATGTTTGAGTCTCGTTCCCTCCTCTCAAACCCCAGTGCCTCGTGTGAAGCTGGAAGACTTCCGCCCCCCTCTCCTGGCTAAGTTCCTGTTCAACGAACCGGTGGTGCAGGAGCTGGGGAACAGCAGCGGCTCAGAAGGGGAGAAGGACATCTCTCCTCCCCCGGAGTGGGACTGTGTTCCCCTCCACATAGCACACAATGGTGAGTTATGTAGTGCACTACCACAACCCCCTCATACCTGCTCCAAACCTGTTTCCCCACCTCTTCTAGCATATTAACTCTTTTTAACTTCCTGAATCAAGCATGTATCAATCCAGTCTTTCAAATAAAAACAAACCAATTGAGTATTGTGATAAAGGCAGCCATATGACATGCATCTCCCCGTTTCCTCTCAGCTGTGGACAGTCTCCAGCAGATCTCCCTGCAGACCATGAACGCTGATCCCTTCCTGAAGAGACCCATCGAAACCCCTCCCCCTCCCTCATCTGATCCCTTCCTACAGAGAACCATCGGAACCCCTCCCCCTCCCTCGTCTGATCCCTTCCTGAAGAGACCCATCGGAACCCCTCCTCCTCCTTCGTCTGATCCCTTCCTAAAGAGAACCATCGGAACCCCTCCCCCTCCCTCGTCTGGCTTCTCTCTGTATGACTCCTATAGCGGCATGGTCAACACTGCTACCAGGTGAACAAACCTACAACAACAGAGACCTGCACAGCTCTTCATCTTAAACTGATCTAGAAGTCATACAACTATCTGTGTAGTTAACTGTGCCAGAGTGACATGAAACATACACAACCTGAGGTGTGATGAAAAGAAGAATGCCAAAAGAATAACTGCAAAATATATGTAGATCAAGATAAAAATGTCATCTACATCCAAGAGTGGTTATTTCTAAATACCAAAGTCTTCTTTGTTTCTGTGTGTTTTCCAGCGAGGTGGGTCTGATGTCTACTGCATCAGGCATAAAGAACAAGCTGACCAAGTTGGTCTCCGTACCTGGTCAGAACGGGAACCCTACCTTTGCTGCTGTGGCGGCTGGATTCGACAAAAGCCCAGGTCAGTCAGATGTCCTGTCTCTGACTACTTCTTCCCCCATGTCCCAAATGGACCCCTCGCCCCTTGACTCTAGCCCCTACACTCTCAGCATCTGTGTAAAATTGAGATGATTGGATGTGTCTAAGCAATATGTTCATCTAGCCAATCAAAATCTAATGTTAATTGTCACATGCTTTGTCAACAACAGGTGTGGACTAACAAGGAAATGCTTACTTATGGGCCCTTCCAACAACGCAGAGAGAGAAATAATAGAAACATAAAAAGTGCAATAATAAATACACGATGAGTAACATTAACGTGGCAGTATACACATGGATGTGCAGGGGTACGAGGTAGATATGTACATATAACTAGGAATATAGTAACCCATAATAAATGGTAGCAGCAGTGTATGTGATTAGTCAAAGTTAGTGCAAAAAGGTTAACTGCAGATGGTCCGGGTAACTATTTAGCAGTCGTGGTTTGGGGGTAGAAGCTGTTCAGGGTCCTGTTGGTTCCAGACTTGGTGCATCGGTACTGCTTGCTGTGCGTTAGCAGGGAGAACAATCTATGACTTGGGTGGGTGGAGTAAACTTTTCTCTGACACCGCCTGGTATAGAGGTCCAGGATGGCAGGGAGCTCGGCCCCAGTGATGTACTGGGCCGTATGCACTTCCCTCTAGTGCCTTGTGGTCGGATGCAAAGCAGTTTCCATACCAAGCGGTGATGCAGCCAGTAAAGATGCTCTCAATGGTGCAGCTGTAGAACCTTTTGAGGATCTCAGGGCCAATGCCAAATCTTTTCAGCCTTCTGAGGGGGAAGAGGTGTAGGCGTGCCCTCTTCTCGACAGTGTTGGTGTGTGTGGACCATGGTAGATCCTTGGTGATGTGGAATTTGAAATGTGGAATTCTGATATGCACTTTGAAGATTTTTGAATAAGCCAACAAGACGAGTACTGAACAGCAAAATCACTAGCAACTGAACAGCAAAATCACTAGCCTATGTCAATGTACTGTCCCCCATAGTAGAACAGTTGACATATTCTATTGGTCAGCTTGTTGAGAAAGAAATGGCCTATTCCATACAGACTCTGTGACAGTTGTGGGACGATAGAGCCCAAATTCATACAAAACACTGTTGCCAAAAGGGCACCGCAATGTGAGAAGGAAATACACGTTATAAATGTAGAAAGAGAGGAGCTCTTATGGATTACTCTGATGCAAGGTAAGACATGCCTCATATGTATTAAAACATTCAGGTTTCAAACAATGAAGTATTTGTTTTCAAACTGCCTTCAGCTCATTGCAAAGTGGTGTGTGACGCGCTGATGAAGCCTGCCTTCCGTTGCCGTTTGAGATGCTGCAGCATCTGACAGATTTTCCTCTCAAAGGCTCTGTATCTGTATAATGTACGCGTGTGACAAATAAGATGCATAACAAATATACCGTAACACACGGAAATTGAATTCCACAAAATTATGCAAATGAACCTATAGACTGATAAGCATGACCAGTCAAATGTATTTAGGCTAAAAAGCTTTATTTAGCTGTGGAATTTTTTTCTTCTTGACACCAGTTTTATCTATAGGCATTAAAAAATATTGTCCAACAGTCTGCTATTACCGGCTAACGGAAACCCTGACATAGACATAAAAATGGTATCTGCGAGTTCATTTGACTCTGGGGAAGTAGAGAAAGGGCCTCCTTTCCAAAATCCCGAAGTGTCCCTATTAGAGATTGTGCACCAGCTGTTGTTGACAAAGAGACACGCACCTCCAAGGTGGAGTTCTTATCATATCGCATCTACCTATCCAGTCCTTTCAGGGGGAAGGGGTTTGGCTAGGGGGTTGATATGGGAGTGAATGAAGAAGCTCAATGTGTCCACTCCTGTAGCTGTTGTGCTAACCTGTTGTTCTCTCCTCCGACCACCAGGGTGCAGTGCAACGAAGGCGGCTGTGGGGAGCAGAGACAGAGATGTCCTCCAACACCTCTCCTCTGTAGAGAGTGATGGATCAGACAGCTCGGGGTTGTGGAGCCCTGTAGGGAACGGCAGGAGACCCAGCCTCAACTCTGTCAACTCCTTCTCAGCCTTCGGACCCAGCAACACCTTCAACCTGTCTGGAGGTAAGCAGTTAGAAAAAGCAGACAGAATAGCTTGTGAAATGCATGAATATGTCTAACTGGGACACAACAACACCTGCACTCTGTACACTCTCTTTCGAGAGAAGATCGCATGGAACAATGTGTTGTGATCTGTTACATGGTGTAGGTCACTGAGTCTTTCATGGACATGTGACCGTCCAGGAAAAACATGGCCCTAGACGAGGCTGTTAAATTAACTACACCGAGTGTACAAAACATTAGGAACTTTCCTTGACATAGACTGACCAAGTGAAAACTATGATCCCTTATTGATGTCACCTGTTAAATCCAGTTCAGTCAGTGTAGATGAAGGGGAGGAGATTGGTTAAAGAAGGGATTTTTAAGCCTGGAGACCATTAGGACATGGATTGTGTAAGTGTGCCATTGAGGGTGAACGGACAAGACAAAAGTTTCACAGTGCCTTCAGAAAGTATTCACTACTTGTATTTTTTTCAAATGATGTTCTTACAGCCGGAGTTTAAAATTAATTTAATGGAGATTTTATGGTCACTGGCTCACACACAATTCCCCATAGTCAGTGGAATTATTTTTCAATAAAAATATTTTAAGTCACAATAAGTTGCATGGACTCACTGTGTGTGCAATAACGGTGTTTAACATTTTTCAATGACTACCTCATCTCTGTACCCCACACAATTATCTGTAACTTCCGTCAGTCGAGCAGTGAATTGAATATCCCTTTGCGCATGTTGAAGTTTATTAATTACACTTTGGATGGTGTATCAATACACCCAGTCACTATAAAGATACAGGCGTCCTTCCTAACTCAGTTGCCGAAGAGGAAGGAAACCCCTCAAGGATTTCATCATGATGCCAATGACTTTAAAACAGTTACAGAGTTTAATGGCCGTGATAGGAGAACACTGAGGATGGATCAACATTGTAGTTACTCCACAATATTAACCTAATTGGCAGTGTGAAAAGAAGGAAGCCTGTACAGAATAAAAAATATTCCAAAACATTTGGCAAAGCAATTAACTTTTTGTCCTGAATACAAAGTGTTATTTTTATGGGCAAATCCAATAAAACACATTACCGAGTACCACCATTTTCAAGCATTGTGGCGGCTGCATCGTGTTATGGGGATGCTTGTGTATGTTAAAGACTCAGGAGTTTTTCAATATAATTTTTTTTACATAATGGAGGTAAGCACAGGCGATATCCTGAAGGAAAACCAGACACTGGGAGATGAATTCACCTTTCAGCAGGACAATAACCTTAACCACAAGGACACATCTACACTGGAATTGCTTACCAAGAAGACAGTGAATGTTCCTGAGTGGCCGAGTTACATTTTCAAGCAGATTTAAGTCAAAATTGTATCACAAGTATTGAAAATGGTTGTCTAGCAATGATTAACAACCACTGTGACAGAGATTGAATAATTTAAAAAAAGAATAATAGCCAAATATTGTACAATTCAGGTGTGCAATGCTCTTAGAGACGTACCTAGAAAGATTCACAGCTGTAATTGCTGCCTAATGTAATTCTAACTTGTATTGACTCAGGGGTGTGAATACGTATGCATTCATACCCCTGAATGTAAATGATGTAAATACATTTTCAGTATATTTGCAAACGTTTCTACAAACATTGTCATTATGGGGTAGTGTGTGTAGATGGGTAAGAAAGAAAATGCATTTTATAAATGTTTTAATTCAGGCTGTAACACAACAAAATGTGGAATAAGTCAAGGAGTATGAATACTTTCTGAAGGCCCTGTAAGTGCCTTTTCAACCGGGTATGGTAGTGGTACCCAGACACGGGTTTGAGTGTGTCAAGAACTGCAACGCTGCTGGGTTTTTTCACACTCAACAGTTTCCCCTGTGTGTATCAAGAATGGTCCACCACCCAAAGGACATCCAGCTAAATTGACACAACTGTGGGAAGCATTGGATTCAACATGGGCCAGCACCCCTGTGGAACGCTTTCAACACCATGTAGTCCATGCCCCGATGAATGAAGGCTCTTCCGAAGGCAAAAGGGGGTGCAACTCAATATTAGGAAGGTGTTGCTAATGTTTTGCACACTCAGTGTATATGGAAACCAGTTGACGTTTGACTGTGCTGTGTAGTGTTCAGTGGGATGACCTCGGGAAGGAGTGCTATGGAGCCCCAGCAAAGTTGGCCTGAGTTCAGACATACCACCCCGTCCGTCTGGCCAAACGAGTCCCTGCAGCCTCTACAGCCCTGGCCCATCCAGCCCAGCTCCAGCTCCCCTGCTACCCCCACCACGGTAAGACCTCTTCCACTGCTCCATACTTATGTAAAATGGCCTGCGTCTCTCCTGACACCTTACAGTATTCCTCATGTAGTGCACTACAGAGCAACATTGGAACGCGAAAGTATCTATAGCGTAGGATGGCTGTCAGGAGAGACACAGGCAATTTCCCAGGTGAAACGGGGTGTGATTTGGGACGTTTACATGGGCACCAGAAGTGTCTTCAGTGTTGGAGTCACACTCTTCATTTAGTTAAAGGCCTAGTGAAAACAGAAAATCCCATTTTTGATTGATGTTTCCACACTGAGGTTGGAATAATACTGTGAAATTGTGAAGGTTATGTTAATGTACTTTTTTTTGTGTAAAGCTGTTTGAAAAGAAGGCCTGAAATTTCAGCCTGTTTTGGTAGGAGGGAGTTTTTTCCTTTCATGATGACATCGCCATGTGGTAAATTAGTTAATAGACCAATAAGAAAGAGTTCTAAACCTTTCTGCCAATAACAGCTCATTTTAAATTCCCCCTCCCCACTCCCAGTTAAATTCTTCCTTGAGAAATTGCTCTTTGCTAAGAAGTTGTTTAGTCTTTTTGACCATTTTTAATTGAAAACAATCACTATGTTTAATTGTTACCCAGAAATGATTTGATATTGAGATAAATCTGTCTGCATTGGACCTTTATAACGTCTGTTCCACAAAGACATCAGACTGTACTAGTAGTCCAGGTCCCTAACGGTCAGCCTCTCTCTCTCCTCTCATCCAGTCCATCCTGGGCAGCAGTAGCATGTGGGGCTCCAGCCCTCCATTCAGCCCCTCCATCTGGTCCACCAGCCCCCCCTCTGACTCCCCCCTACACTCCTTCTCTTCTTCCTCTGCTTCCCCCCTGACCGATCTGATGGGTAGCACTGACAGTGGAACCCCGCTCCCGGCCCCAACAAAGCCCTCCCCCACGCAGCTGAGCCCCTCCTACAACCCCTGGAGCATGTGGAGGCCCACCTTCAGTAGACGAAGCTCGGAGCCCTGGCCCAACCAATCGGACAGCAGCACCGGCTGAAGGGGATGCCAGCGCGGTCTCCACCCACTGATAGACTGAGAAGAAGATGAACGCATTTTCCCCTGTTTTGAATTTCACCAAATTCCTATTATAATGTACACATTGGATTTCTAAGCAAATGATGTCCTCAGAATTAGTCTGTTTTTTTGACGACTTGGCAAACTTATCAACAAAACGATATTAGTAGAAGAATCATAAAAGAAGAATCCTTATCAGACTGACATAATATGGTTAAATGCAGCTGTTTTTTTTTTCAAATACATCCTCGGTGATGTTTTTGATAGCAGTGACGGACCTAAGTGCAATCAGGAACCATCTGAGAAATAATATTCTGTTCATTATTTAGTACTGCTGTTTTGGCATTACATTAGAGTTACTTATTGGAATCCAGCACAGTGTTTAAGCCTTATCATCGCTCCATTAGAGATTATTATTTAAGGGTTACAATCAGTTATTAAGACTGGCAGTAAAGGGATTTTTTTGGTGAAAAGTCATTTTCATGACTGCTGTGTCAAGTCGATGCCAGTGGCATCAGAAGACCATGACTTTACGTTTCTATGCCATTGCAAGCCTGAACACATTTTGTTTTATTTGTCGAACAACTCACAACATTCATGGCCAATATTGGCGAGAGATGCTTTTTAAGTTATTTTAATTACCATGCTAAGTTTTAAAGTCTGTTAAAAGAGAGGGTTTTCATTTCCTTTTTAAACAGTTTGAAAAATGTTGGTGGATACAAAGCTTCCCCTCTTTCTGACATGTTGGAAATGTGGGACATTTGTCACAGCTTCCATATAAAACATATGAGACAGTTATCATGGTGTAAAATGTGCTTCATTTGGTATTATTTATGTATGCCTTTCAATCATTTTTAACTCCTGTTATCTAATCAATGCTACTTGAGTCAATAGCTAAGGGCGTGAAGTAGCCTAGCGGTTAAGAGCATTCGGCCAGTAATCCGCAAGCCGACTACGTGAAAAATCTGTCTGCGCCCTTGAGCAAGGCACTTGACCCTAATTTGCTCCTGTAAATCAATTTAAGAGCATCTGTTAAATGACTAAATTGTAAATGTCTAACCTCCATTCCTCTGCTCCTCCTTCTCTTCCAAGCTCACCTTTTTGAGTTCTCAGGTCTGCTCCACTAGGTGGCAGCACAGCGCTATAATAGAATAATAATAATATACTACAGAATAGACAGGTTGTGTTAAAGGCAGCTTGTATCTGGTCGAGGTCGGTCCATGATCAAGGTTGTAATCAGTAGTTCAAACAGTTGCATACAAGGGCTTCTATTGGTCAAATTCGGGTATGTTTATCCCCGTTTTTGTTCCGTTTGCTTCCGTTTTAAGAAACATTTTAACAATCGGTGGAATGAATACACACAGTTCACTTTTCATAGCAACCACATACAAACAGCATCATCACTTTGCTTGTTGTATAATTCCTACTTGAATCTACACTCTCCTCCTCTCACCTTTACCCTTCGCTTGTGGACTTCAGTGCAGCTGTCTGACCAGGTGGATTTTTTTTTCTCCCAAGCCCAACCTTTATACCACACAACCAATACACACAGCCTACATCGTTATCAATTTCAACCTATTCGCAAACATAGTCAACATGGCTACTATAACTAATGCGTTAGTAAACCAGCAGTGTACAGCAAGCAGTTTAGCAGTTACACGGACACTCTTAGCAATACATTTATAAAACTGAAAGTTTGCCTTGACTTGGAAGACTTGGAAGGAGTTCCAGTGTTGTATAGCCTTAGCCAGCTAGCTAACATAAGCATTCCTCTGTTTGAGTAGGCTAAATTAGCTCGCTGCATTAGCTAAGTGAAAAAAATACAATGACAATAGCTAGCTAGCTTTCTCTCTGCTGCCTGTCCTTAATTTAGGAAACACATTATTCCAAGCTATTGTCTTTCCCTCTGTCAACTACTTACATTTTATGCACTGCAGCGCTAACTAGCTGTAGTTTATGCTTTCAGTACTACATTAATTATCTGATCCTTTGATTGGTTGGACAACATGTCAGTTCATGCTGCAAGAGCTCTGAATAGGTTGGAGGACATCCTCTGGAAGTTGTCATATTACTGTGTAAGTCTATGGAAGGGGGTGAGAACCATGAGCCTCCTAGGTATTGAAGTCAATGTACCCAGAGGAGGACAGAAGCTAGCTGTCCTCCGGCTACACCATGGTGCTAGCCTACAGAGTGCTGTTGAGGCTACTGTAGACCTTCATTGCAAAACGATGTGTTTTATTCAATTATTTGGTGATGTGAATATATTTACTATAGTTTAATCTAAAAAGGTTTACTTTATGTACATTGGCCATATACCACACCCCTCGTGCCTTATTGCTTAATTATCTCTACTATTATCTCCACTATTAAGTCATTTCTTTTAGTGTTAATCCATTCCATACATCGCCACACGTTCTTTCAGCTGCCATTTTATCCATAATGTACTGAACTCGGCGAAAAAAATAAATGTCCCTTTTTCAGGACCCTGTCTTTCAAAGATAATTCGTAAAAATCCAAATAACTTCACAGATCTTCATTGTAAAGGGTTTAAACATTGTTTCCCATGTTTGTTTTAATAAACCATAAACAATTAATGAACATGCACCTGTGGAACGGTCGTTAAGACACTAACAGCTTACAGACGGTAGGCAATTAAGGTCACAGTTATGAAAACGTAGGACACTAAAAGAGGACTTTCTACTGACTCATCTGCGTGAACATGCCATAGGACAGCAGATGTGGCCAGTGCAATAAATTGCTATGTCTGCACTGTGAGACGCCTAAGTCAGCGCTACAGGGAGACAGGGTGGACAGCTGATCATCCTCGCAGTGGGAGACCACGTGTAACAACACCTGCACAGGATCGGTACATCCGAACATCACACCTGTGGGACAAGTACTGGATGGCAACAACCACTGCCCGAGTTACACCAGGAACGCACCATCAGTGTTCAGACTGTCTGCAATAGGCTGAGAGAGGCTGGACTGAGGGCTTGTAGGCCTGTTGTAAGGCAGGTCCTCACCAGACATCACCGGCAACAACGTTGCCTATGGGCACAAACCCACCGTCGCTGAACCAGACAGGATTGGCAAAAAGTGCTCTTCACTGACGAGTCGCGGATTTGTCTGACCAGGGGTGATGGTCGGATTTGCGTTTATCGTTACACCGAGGCCTGTATTCTGGAGCGGGATCGATTTGGAGGTGGAGGGTCCGTCATGGTCTGGGGTGGTGTGTCACAGCATCATCGGACTGAGCTTGTTGTCATTGCAGGCAATCTCAATGCTGTGCGTTACAGGGAAGACATCCTCCTCCCTCATGTGGTACCCTTCCTGCAGGCTCATCCTGACATGACCCTCCAGCATGACAATGCCACTAGCCATACTGGTCATTCTGTGCGTGATTTCCTGCAAGACAGGAATGTCAGAGTTCTGCCATGGCCAGCGAAGAGCCCGGATCTCAATCCCATTGAGCAGGTCTGGGAGCTGTTGGATCGGACGGTGAGGGCTAGGGCCATTCCCCCCAGAAATGTCCGGGAACTTGCAGGTGCCTACCCTACTGAACACAACCTTGTTCCTGCTCCATCACAGGAGCGATGGCTGCTGACAATAGATACGCTTTGGGAGATGACCTCATCGTGGCTGTGTGTGGAGGACATGGCTATGATGCAGTGGGGGACAAACTGAACATTTGTAATTTCTGAAAAGGTTGAAGTTGTTGAGGATTATTTTGCTGGTTCAGAAATGTTGCTCTGAATCATATCCAGCCTTATGAACTGGGTGGTTAGAGCCCTGAATGCTGATTGGCTGAAAGCTGTGGAATATCAGACAGTACACCACGGGTATGAGCATACCACCATGCATCCCACTGCTGGCTTGCTTCTGAAGCTAAGCAGCATTTGTATTGGTCTTTCCTTGGATGGGAGACCGCATACTGCTGGAAGTGGTCAGATCGAGGCACCCTTTCCTCTGGTCTAAAAAAATATCCCCATTCCCCAGGGCAGTGATGGGGACATTGCCCTGTGTAGGGTGCTGTCTTTTGGATGGGATGATAAACAGGTGTCCTGACTCTCTGTGGTCACTGAAGATCCCATGGCACTATTCATAAGAGTAGGGGTGTTAACCCTGGTGTCTTGGCTAAATTCCCAATCTGGCTCTCATACTGTCATGGTCACTTAATCATCCCCAGTTTACAATTGGCTAATTTATCTCCTCTCCCCTGTAACTATTCCCCAGGTCGTTGCTGTAAATGCGAATGTGTTCTTAATCAATTTAGCGGGTAAAATATGGGTTAAATAAATAAAAAACATTTATTTTGCTGCTCTAATTACGTTAGCATTAAGGCACCTCAGGAGTTTGATATATGGCCAATGTACCACAGTAAGGGCTGTGTTCAGGCACTCCGCGATGCGTCACACATATGAACAGCCACTAGCCATGATATATTGGCCATCTACCACACCCCCTCTGGCTTTATTGCTAAATTATACAACAGATACAATATACTATGGAAGATCTGATGCTGTTCTTCTGGAAGGCTGTGTCTGCATCCCAAATGGCACCCTATTCCCTATTCTGTACACTATTGACCAGAGCCCTATACTGTACACTATTGACCAGAGCCCTATACTGTACACTATTGACCAGAGCCCTATATTGTACACTATTGACCAGAGCCCTATATTGTACACTATTGACCAGAGCCCTATATTGTACACTATTGACCAGAGCCCTATATTGTACACTATTGACCAGAGCCCTATATTGTACACTATTGACCAGAGCCCTATATTGTACACTATTGACCAGAGCCCTATATTGTACACTATTGACCAGAGCCCTATATTGTACACTATTGACCAGAGCCCTATATTGTACACTATTGACCAGAGCCCTAGGTAGGGAATAGGATATGTGCCATTTGGGACGCACAAGAATTAAGTGATTATTGAACCCCAACAGAAGGTTACCTATGCTGTGCTATTAGGTAACACGCTCGTTAGCCTGATACGGGGATGGTAATTGTCTTGGCTTTATCAATCACCCGTCCTGTTAGCCGTGAAGGTCATGACTGTCAGGCAGTGAAGGCATCGTGGTGGCTGCTGCATTGTGCTGCTGCTCCATGTCATTCAGTACGACTCATAATAATGTCTGGAACGGAGCGAATGGAACCACCCGTTTGATGTATTTGATACCATTCCACCTATTCCGCTCCAGCCGTTACCATAAGCCCGTCTTCCTAATTAAGGTGCTACCAACCTGTGATGTAATTACCCGTTCTGCTCCTTTGTAGTGCTGCTGACTGTCAGGTTTGAGCTAGAATCTGTGCGAGTGAGAGTGTGCGTGTGAGGGTGGGTACTGAATATTCAGGGACATGCAGCTATAGTAGGTCGTGACTGCCTTGGAAGTCAGTGTGCAGTGCTGTTCATTGTACTTTGAGAGAGGCTCTGAGAGACTGTATGTCTCTGAGAGAGGAGCTGTATGTCTCAGAGAAGAGCTGTATGTCTCAGAGATAGGCTCTGAGAGACGGTATGTCTCTGAGAGAGGAGCTGTATGTCTCAGAGAGGAGCTGTATGTCTCAGAGGAGCTGTATGTCTCAGAGAGAGGAGCTGTATGTCTCTGAGAGAGGAGTTGTATTTCTCTGAGAGAGGAGCTGTATTATTCTGAGAGAGGAGCTGAATGTCTCTGAGAGAGGAGCTGTATGTCTCTGAGAGAGGAGCTGTATGTCTCTGAGAGAGGAGCTGTATGTCTCTGAGAGAGGAGCTGTATGTCTCAGAGAGGAGCTGTATGTCTCTGAGAGAGGAGCTGTATGTCTCAGAGAGGAGCTGTATGTCTCTGAGAGAGGAGCTGTATGTCTCTGAGAGAGGAGCTGTATGTCTCTGAGAGAGGAGCTGTATGTCTCAGAGAGGAGCTGTATGTCTCAGAGGAGCTGTATGTCTCAGAGAGAGGAGCTGTATGTCTCTGAGAGAGGAGTTGTATTTCTCTGAGAGAGGAGCTGTATTATTCTGAGAGAGGAGCTGAATGTCTCTGAGAGAGGAGCTGTATGTCTCTGAGAGAGGAGCTGTATGTCTCTGAGAGAGGAGCTGTATGTCTCTGAGAGAGGAGCTGTATGTCTCAGAGAGGAGCTGTATGTCTCTGAGAGAGGAGCTGTATGTCTCAGAGAGGAGCTGTATGTCTCTGAGAGAGGAGCTGTATGTCTCTGAGAGAGGAGCTGTATGTCTCTGAGAGAGGAGCTGTATGTCTCAGAGAGGAGCTGTATGTCTCTGAGAGAGGAGCTGTATGTCTCAGAGAGGAGCTGTATGTCTCTGAGAGAGGAGCTGTATGTCTCTGAGAGAGGAGCTGTATGTCTCTGAGAGAGGAGCTGTATGTCTCTGAGAGAGGAGCCGTATGTCTCTGAGAGAGGAGCTGTATGTCTCTGAGGGGCTGTATGTCTGGAAGCACTGGTGCGTCTCGATGATGAGTCACTGTGTCTGAGAGTGCTGCTTACACCGCTGCTGTGAATACTAAACAGTCCTGCCTGCACCTCTCTCCTCTACCCTGCCTGCACCTCTCTCCTCTATCCTGCCTGCACCTCTCTCCTCTATCCTGCCTGCACCTCTCTCCTCTACCCTGCATGCACCTCTCTCCTCTATCCTGCCTGCACCTCTCTCCTCTACCCTGCATGCACCTCTCTCCTCTACCCTGCCTGCACCTCTCTCCTCTACCCTGCATGCACCTCTCTCCTCTATCCTGCCTGCACCTCTCTCCTCTATCCTGCCTGCACCTCTCTCCTCTATCCTGCCTGCACCTCTCTCCTCTACCCTGCATGCACCTCTCTCCTCTACCCTGCCTGCACCTCTCTCCTCTACCCTGCCTGCACCTCTCTCCTCTACCCTGCCTGCACCTCTCTCCTCTATCCTGCCTGCACCTCTCTCCTCTACCCTGCCAGCACCTCTCTCCTCTACCCTGCATGCACCTCTCTCCTCTACCCTGCCTGCACCTCTCTCCTCTACCCTGCCTGCACCTCTCTCCTCTATCCTGCCTGCACCTCTCTCCTCTACCCTGCATGCACCTCTCTCCTCTATCCTGCCTGCACCTCTCTCCTCTACCCTGCATGCACCTCTCTCCTCTACCCTGCCTGCACCTCTCTCCTCTACCCTGCATGCACCTCTCTCCTCTATCCTGCCTGCACCTCTCTCCTCTATCCTGCCTGCACCTCTCTCCTCTATCCTGCCTGCACCTCTCTCCTCTACCCTGCATGCACCTCTCTCCTCTACCCTGCCTGCACCTCTCTCCTCTACCCTGCCTGCACCTCTCTCCTCTACCCTGCCTGCACCTCTCTCCTCTATCCTGCCTGCACCTCTCTCCTCTACCCTGCCAGCACCTCTCTCCTCTACCCTGCATGCACCTCTCTCCTCTACCCTGCCTGCACCTCTCTCCTCTACCCTGCCTGCACCTCTCTCCTCTACCCTGCCTGCACCTCTCTCCTCTACCCTGCCTGCACCTCTCTCCTCTATCCTGCCTGCACCTCTCTCCTCTACCCTGCATGCACCTCTCTCCTCTACCCTGCCTGCACCTCTCTCCTCTACCCTGCCTGCACCTCTCTCCTCTACCCTGCCTGCACCTCTCCCCTCTACCCTGCCTGCACCTCTCTCCTCTACCCTGCCTGCACCTCTCTCCTCTACCCTGCCAGCACCTCTCTCCTCTAACCTGCCTGCACCTCTCTCCTCTACCCTGCCTGCACCTCTCTCCTCTACCCTGCCTGCACCTCTCTCCTCTACCCTGCCTGCACCTCTCTCATTTACCCTGCCTGCACCTCTCTCCTTTACCCTGCCTGCACCTCTCTCCTCTACCCTGCCTGCACCTCTCTCCTCTAACCTGCCTGCACCTCTCTCCTCTACCCTGCCTGCACCTCTCTCCTCTACCCTGCCTGCACCTCTCTCCTCTACCCTGCCTGCACCTCTCTCATTTACCCTGCCTGCACCTCTCTCATTTACCCTGCCTGCACCTCTCTCATTTACCCTGCCTGCACCTCTCTCATTTACCCTGCCTGCACCTCTCTCATTTACCCTGCCTGCACCTCTCTCCTCTACCCTGCCTGCACCTTTCTCATTTACCCTGCCTGCACCTCTCTCCTCTACCCTGCCAGCACCTCTCTCCTCTACCCTGCCTGCCCCTCTCTCCTCTACCCTGCCTGCACCTCTCTCCTCTACCCTGCCTGCACCTCTCTCATTTACCCTGCCTGCACCTCTCTCCTTTACCCTGCCTGCACCTCTCTCCTCTACCCTGCCTGCACCTCTCTCCTCTAACCTGCCTGCACCTCTCTCCTCTACCCTGCCTGCACCTCTCTCATTTACCCTGCCTGCACCTCTCTCATTTACCCTGCCTGCACCTCTCTCATTTACCCTGCCTGCACCTCTCTCATTTACCCTGCCTGCACCTCTCTCATTTACCCTGCCTGCACCTCTCTCCTCTACCCTGCCTGCACCTTTCTCATTTACCCTGCCTGCACCTCTCTCCTCTACCCTGCCAGCACCTCTCTCCTCTACCCTGCCTGCCCCTCTCTCCTCTACCCTGCCTGCCCCTCTCTCCTCTACCCTGCCAGCACCTCTCTCCTCTACCCTGCCAGCACCTCTCTCCTCTACCCTGCCTGCCCTGGGTAATCACTCTTTGGATGGGATGCATCCTTCCTTCTCTACCTCTTTTGTTGATGTGTTCAGAGATCGGACATGACAGGATTGTTTAAATAAAGCTATGCACCAGGATTTTTGATTTCATCCATCAGAGATTATTCCAAAGGGAGAAAGACATTATTACAAAGGGAGAAAGACATTATTACATCTCAGACAGGATCCTTACTCAGCCATGGTTTATCCCACATAGATTCTCTCTCGTCCTCAAGTCCCCCTCTTTCACTCCTTCAACTCAGCCTCTCATTCAACTGGCAGACAGAGAGTTCATGGCAACACTCCCGTGGCTGTGGAGTTGATCTCAGTTAATAGCTGGAAACAGATGGTGGCAGCACCAGCCCACTCAATGTACATTTCATAGACGTCAAGAGACTGCAGCCTTTGTGGAAAGGAAGGACTTGTGTTCAAAGAAACTCCTTGGTATGTATATGTATATATATATATATATATATAGAGAGAGAGAGAGAGAAAACAACAAAAAAAAACAGGGTATTTAATCATGTTGGAGACTAAAAAGCTTTTTAACTCCGCCTCCCTTGGGAGACTGTTGTGGTTTAAATTCTCCCATCTTGCATGTTCAGCAAATAGCCTGAATCCATCTGTCCTTAACTTGGAGATTGTTATCTTAAAGCAAGCAAACCGCTTTTTTCTAATGGTGGTTAGCAGTATAGAGTTTAAATGTTACTGATGAACGGCACAAGATTAGTAGAGTAATACAATCCATGAACATACTGTAGTTCCTAGTATGACCTGTTACTACGGACAGGCTACAATCACGTTTATAGATAACTGATCATCTGTGCTATTCATATAATGGTGCCTTCCTCTCAATGTCGTTCCACGGTTGACTAAATGTGCTGTGTTGTGAGGAATTTATCAGCACTATATCTACTTAGTTAAGCTTAACGTGAAAAGTGCTGATTGTAGTTGTAACTTGGAAGTCTTTCCAGTTATCATGTAAGGTGATGGGCCATACAGTAGCAGTTAAATAGTTGGATGGGAAGTTAAATTGAATAATTATTACTCATATTTTATTGGATACAGCAGATTGTGAATGACCCACTTTTAGTGATGCTTAAATATAGGAGTTCCTGATAATCAAAGTGTTAAGGAAGGGTATCTGAGTTCTGTGGACGATGTAGATCTGAACATAATGAACCAGGGGAGCGCTACCTCACGTACCATCTTTCTCTAGACATGTCGGAGGTCATCAAGTCTTAAAGGAGCATCCATCCTCTTTTGCTGTTTCATCAACACTGCTCATTACAAGTCAAGGTCAAAAAGCCTCTGTCACTCACTCACTCACTCACTCACTCACTCACTCACTCACTCCCTCCTGGTGAGTGGTTCTGGATCCGACACCTATGGTAGTGTTAGGAGAATCATGCCTAGAACATATTTCCATGGAATCTGCTGAGGTGAGGTCGGCTTACAGCTGGGAAAGCAGGGAAGTGTGACCTTCGGGTGACCTCTACTTCCCTTAACTGTACTGAATGATCTATGAGAGGTGCAGAGTCGACCAGCACAAGGCACTGACGGACCATGCAGAGGGCATATTTGTCATTTACCTGTCTGACTTTTCAGCACACTGTTCCTGAAAGAGGACTCGGGACAGGTCCCGGATCTGTGAGATCACATCAGAGCCATGTTCTCTCTTCTCTCTCCTTGTTGAAGGACTGACAGTTGCGTTCAGCCCGGAGGTTGTGTGTTTCAAGAATTCTGAGAGAGAGAGAGAGGAAGAGAGGTAGGCTACTGGCATCAGCATTTTCCTGCGACATTGCAGTGGCTTTGCAGTACGGTTACACTACACTAGCCAGAGCAGGAAAGGCGAAGTGCTGCCCCAAAGCTTTTGCTGTGAAATCAGTGTGATTATGAGCCGTCAGAAAAAATACATCTAAAGGAAGTGCTGAGTAATCATATGTGTTTGAGACAATGCAGTCTTGTATGTGTGTCTGTACTGTTAACACGTGTGTGTGTGTGTGTGTGTGTGTGTACTGTTAACACGTGTGTGTGTGTGTGTGTGTGGGAAATATATTAGAGGAATTTGAACGTATCACAGGCTCCTTTTTCTGACTGTGTTCTCATAGTTCTCTGTTAGTTGGTCCTCTGTTCTCATAGTTCTCTGTTAGTTGGTCCTGTGTTCTTATAGTTCTCTGTTAGTTGGTCCTGTGTTCTCATAGTTCTCTGTTAGTTGGTCCTGTGTTCTCATAGTTCTCTGTTAGTTGGTCCTGTGTTCTCATAGTTCTCTGTTAGTTGGTCCTGTGTTCTCATAGTTCTCTGTTAGTTGGTCCTGTGTTCTCATAGTTCTCTGTTAGTTGGTCCTGTGTTCTCATAGTTCTCTGTTAGTTGGTCCTGTGTTCTCATAGTTCTCTGTTAGTTGGTCCTGTGTTCTCATAGTTCTCTGTTAGTTGGTCCTGTGTTCTCATAGTTCTCTGTTAGTTGGTCCTGTGTTCTCATAGTTCTCTGTTAGTTGGTCCTGTGTTCTCATAGTTCTCTGTTAGTTGGTCCTGTGTTCTCATAGTTCTCTGTTAGTTGGTCCTGTGTTCTCATAGTTCTCTGTTAGTTGGTCCTGTGTTCTCATAGTTCTCTGTTAGTTGGTCCTGTGTTCTCATAGTTCTCTGTTAGTTGGTCCTGTGTTCTCATAGTTCTCTGTTAGTTGGTCCTGTGTTCTCATAGTTCTCTGTTAGTTGGTCCTGTGTTCTCATAGTTCTCTGTTAGTTGGTCCTGTGTTCTCATAGTTCTCTGTTAGTTGGTCCTGTGTTCTCATAGTTCTCTGTTAGTTGGTCCTGTGTTCTCATAGTTCTCTGTTAGTTGGTCCTGTGTTCTCATAGTTCTCTGTTAGTTGGTCCTGTGTTCTCATAGTTCTCTGTTAGTTGGTCCTGTGTTCTCATAGTTCTCTGTTAGTTGGTCCTGTGTTCTCATAGTTCTCTGTTAGTTGGTCCTGTGTTCTCATAGTTCTCTGTTAGTTGGTCCTGTGTTCTCATAGTTCTCTGTTAGTTGGTCCTGTGTTCTCATAGTTCTCTGTTAGTTGGTCCTGTGTTCTCATAGTTCTCTGTTAGTTGGTCCTGTGTTCTCATAGTTCTCTGTTAGTTGGTCCTGTGTTCTCATAGTTCTCTGTTAGTTGGTCCTGTGTTCTCATAGTTCTCTGTTAGTTGGTCCTGTGTTCTCATAGTTCTCTGTTAGTTGGTCCTGTGTTCTCATAGTTCTCTGTTAGTTGGTCCTGTGTTCTCATAGTTCTCTGTTAGTTGGTCCTGTGCTCTCATAGTTCTCTGTTAGTTGGTCCTGTGCTCTCATAGTTCTCTGTTAGTTGGTCCTGTGTTCTCATAGTTCTCTGTTAGTTGGTCCTGTGCTCTCATAGTTCTCTGTTAGTTGGTCCTCTGTTCTCATAGTTCTCTGTTAGTTGGTCCTGTGTTCTCATAGTTCTCTGTTAGTTGGTCCTGTGTTCTCATAGTTCTCTGTTAGTTGGTCCTGTGTTCTCATAGTTCTCTGTTAGTTGGTCCTGTGTTCTCATAGTTCTCTGTTAGTTGGTCCTGTGTTCTCATAGTTCTCTGTTAGTTGGTCCTGTGTTCTCATAGTTCTCTGTTAGTTGGTCCTGTGTTCTCATAGTTCTCTGTTAGTTGGTCCTGTGTTCTCATAGTTCTCTGTTAGTTGGTCCTGTGTTCTCATAGTTCTCTGTTAGTTGGTCCTGTGTTCTCATAGTTCTCTGTTAGTTGGTCCTGTGTTCTCATAGTTCTCTGTTAGTTGGTCCTGTGTTCTCATAGTTCTCTGTTAGTTGGTCCTGTGTTCTCATAGTTCTCTGTTAGTTGGTCCTGTGTTCTCATAGTTCTCTGTTAGTTGGTCCTGTGTTCTCATAGTTCTCTGTTAGTTGGTCCTGTGTTCTCATAGTTCTCTGTTAGTTGGTCCTGTGTTCTCATAGTTCTCTGTTAGTTGGTCCTGTGTTCTCATAGTTCTCTGTTAGTTGGTCCTGTGTTCTCATAGTTCTCTGTTAGTTGGTCCTGTGTTCTCATAGTTCTCTGTTAGTTGGTCCTGTGTTCTCATAGTTCTCTGTTAGTTGGTCCTGTGTTCTCATAGTTCTCTGTTAGTTGGTCCTGTGTTCTCATAGTTCTCTGTTAGTTGGTCCTGTGTTCTCATAGTTCTCTGTTAGTTGGTCCTGTGTTCTCATAGTTCTCTGTTAGTTGGTCCTGTGTTCTCATAGTTCTCTGTTAGTTGGTCCTGTGTTCTCATAGTTCTCTGTTAGTTGGTCCTGTGTTCTCATAGTTCTCTGTTAGTTGGTCCTGTGTTCTCATAGTTCTCTGTTAGTTGGTCCTGTGTTCTCATAGTTCTCTGTTAGTTGGTCCTGTGTTCTCATAGTTCTCTGTTAGTTGGTCCTGTGTTCTCATAGTTCTCTGTTAGTTGGTCCTGTGTTCTCATAGTTCTCTGTTAGTTGGTCCTGTGTTCTCATAGTTCTCTGTTAGTTGGTCCTGTGTTCTCATAGTTCTCTGTTAGTTGGTCCTGTGTTCTCATAGTTCTCTGTTAGTTGGTCCTGTGTTCTCATAGTTCTCTGTTAGTTGGTCCTGTGTTCTCATAGTTCTCTGTTAGTTGGTCCTGTGTTCTCATAGTTCTCTGTTAGTTGGTCCTGTGTTCTCATAGTTCTCCGTTAGTTGGTCCTGTGTTCTCATAGTTCTCTGTTAGTTGGTCCTGTGTTCTCATAGTTCTCTGTTAGTTGGTCCTGTGTTCTCATAGTTCTCTGTTAGTTGGTCCTGTGTTCTCATAGTTCTCTGTTAGTTGGTCCTGTGTTCTCATAGTTCTCTGTTAGTTGGTCCTGTGTTCTCATAGTTCTCTGTTAGTTGGTCCTGTGTTCTCATAGTTCTCTGTTAGTTGGTCCTGTGTTCTCATAGTTCTCTGTTAGTTGGTCCTGTGTTCTCATAGTTCTCTGTTAGTTGGTCCTGTGTTCTCATAGTTCTCTGTTAGTTGGTCCTGTGTTCTCATAGTTCTCTGTTAGTTGGTCCTGTGTTCTCATAGTTCTCTGTTAGTTGGTCCTGTGTTCTCATAGTTCTCTGTTAGTTGGTCCTGTGTTCTCATAGTTCTCTGTTAGTTGGTCCTGTGTTCTTATCAGTGGTGTAAAGTACTTAAGTAAAAATACTTTAAAGTACTACTTAAGTAGTTTTTTGGGGTATCTGTACTCTACTATTGATATGTTTGACAACTTTTACATTTACTTCATGAAATTCGTAAAGAAAATAATGTACTTTTTACTCCATACATTTTCCCTGACTCACAAAAGTACTCGTTACATTTTGAACGCTTAGCAGGACAGGAAAATGGTCCAATTCATGCACTTAAGAGAACATCCCTACTGCCTCTGATCTGGCAGACTCACTAAACACAAATGGTTTGTTTGTAAATGATGTCTGAGTGTTGAAGTGTGCCCCTGGCTATCAATACATTTTAAAAACAAGAAAATTGAGATTTATACTTTTGCTTTTTGATACTTAAGTATATTTCAAACCAAATATTGTTACTACTCAAGTAGTGTTTTACTGGGTGACTTTCACTTTTACTTGAGTCATTTTCTACTAATGTATCTTTACTTTTCCGCCTCTCTATTTATTGGTCCTGTGTTCTTATAGCTCTCTGTTAATTGGTCGTGGGATCCCACTGTATATAATATGATGCTGTGGTGATTTTCATACTCTGATGCATACAAGACATTAGAGATGTTCTCATTATGTTAGCTCCCAATCAACAGCACAGCACAGCATACCGTAGTTAAGTCACTACTGGCCCAGAATATCCTATTGTGTGTGTGTGTGTGTGTGTGTGTGTGTGTGTGTGTGTGTGTGTGTGTGTGTGTGTGTGTGTGTGTGTGTGTGTGTGTGTGTGTGTGTGTGTGTGTGTGTGTGTGTGTGTGTGTGTGTGTGTGTGTGTGTGTGTGTGTGTGCCGATGTGCGTCACTCACATGCTAAAGCCACAGCGTTTTTTTGACCCACGTCCCCTTCGGATTGTTCCAAATCCCTGGGACCTGATCCCCCCGCCTCGGAGCATACCACGAGGCCAGCGACCTGTGAAATCCCAAATCCAGTGTATAGCTATGACCGCGAGACACTGAGGAGACAGGACAGTGTGTGTTTGTGTGTAGTGTGTGTGTGCTAAACACATGACCCCGTCCTGCCAGGCCGCCACCCATCTGTTCTCTTCTGATGAGATCTATCTCCTATGAACTTTAAAGCTACAGCAGCTGGGTAGTGTCTGTCACAGTGCAGTGGAGGGCAAGGTACTCTCACTCCCTCACTCACACACACACGGGTCACTGGGGTCATATATGTGTATGTTATGGGCTGTCATTGAGCTGTTTAGTAGAAACGTCTAGAGGCTGTGATAATGTTGGATCATTTGAATAATTGCTGCTGTATTACTTGAACTATAGATACATAGATTAGTGTCTGGGACACAATCATCGTCTGTTCAAAGCTAGTGCTTATCAGCTAAAGAAATACCAAACTTGAAGTAGAAAATGTCAATTGAAGGCCGGTATGTTTTCGCGAGCTTCTAGATGCAAAGCTTTGGAGAGGTCTTAGAAAGATATCTTTACCTTGCTATTCTTGTTGTAGTAGGTCATCAGAAAGATGGAGCAGAACTCACCACCTCAACTCAACAAAGTTTTGGTGAAAAGTTGAAGAGCTACACAGTGCTTCCACTTCTGCCCAGCGGGTGTATTTGACTCACACAGCTCCTCAGCAGAGTTTATTTATAGAAGGTCTCAGTGGCTGGGTACCATCTCTGTCTGGAGAGGATGAGGTAAGTGCTCAACTCTTCCCTGATTTCCAGCTTGACCTGTGGGGGTGTGTGGCAGTACACTGAATGCTTCAACATGTGTTTGGTGCTCCTCATATTCTGTGGGATGGATGAGTAGTCTGTTTGTTTAAGAGCTGTTCACTTTTAATGGGCTCTCTGCTCTGCTGCCCCAGCCACTAGGACTCATCAGGCCACTAGATCTACAGAGTTCTCTTGACGTGCCCACACACACACACACACAACAGTACTTTAGTATTTTTTTGACTCCAACTAAGTCATATTTCGGAATACATTACCCAGCGAGCACACAACGTTCTGAGAACCATATGTTTCTTAGAGCACGGTGAGAGAGGTTGTGCTCTGATTATTTTGTAAACAACCTAACACCTTTCTGGGAATGGTGGAGGTCAGTTGCTTGGTTCTGCAACATTGTCAGCACATTTAAGGCATTTTACAAAAAAACAACTATTTTCTTGGTATTTCATTCCTTTAACAGAATGTTTCCTAAAAGGTCAAACATGGTTACATTTAATTAAACGTTTTATTATTTTTTTGATTACCTTGAATGTCACTTCTACTTTTTAAAAGTTATTTTCAATTGGAAATTACATTAAGTACTGAGCTTGAACAGACAGTTTCATGTCCTGTAAATTAAGTCCATTATCATCGTTCTAAATTACCAAAAGTGTCATCATGGACTTGTTGTTCAGAGTCCCACGCCGCTGCCCAGAGTCCCACGCCGCTGCCCAGAGTCCCACGCCGCTGCCCAGAGTCCCACGCCGCTGCCCAGAGTCCCACGCCGCTGCCCAGAGTCCCACGCCGCTGCCCAGAGTCCCACGCCGCTGCCCAGAGTCCCACGCCGCTGCCCAGAGTCCCACACCGCTGCCCAGAGTCCCACTGCACTGTCCAGAGTCCCACGCCGCTGCCCAGAGTCCCACTGCACTGTCCAGAGTCCCACTGCACTGTCCAGAGTCCCACGCCGCTGCCCAGAGTCCCACTGCACTGTCCAGAGTCCCACTCCGCTGCCCAGAGTCCCACTGCACTGTCCAGAGTCCCACGCCGCTGCCCAGAGTCCCACGCCGCTGCCCAGAGTCCCACGCCGCTGCCCAGAGTCCCACTGCACTGCCCAGAGTCCCACGCCGCTGTCCAGAGTCCCACTGCACTGTCCAGAGTCCCACGCCGCTGCCCAGAGTCCCACTGCACTGCCCAGAGTCCCACTGCACTGTCCAGAGTCCCACGCCGCTGCCCAGAGTCCCACGCCGCTGCCCAGAGTCCCACTGCACTGCCCAGAGTCCCACGCCGCTGTCCAGAGTCCCACTGCACTGTCCAGAGTCCCACGCCGCTGCCCAGAGTCCCACTGCACTGTCCAGAGTCCCACGCCGCTGCCCAGAGTCCCACTTCCGCTGCCCAGAGTCCCACTGCACTGCCCAGAGTCCCACTGCACTGTCCAGAGTCCCACGCCGCTGCCCGGAGTCCCACGCCGCTGCCCGGAGTCCCACGCCGCTGTCCAGAGTCCCACTGCACTGTCCAGAGTCCCACGCCGCTGCCCAGAGTCCCACTGCACTGTCCAGAGTCCCACGCCGCTGCCCAGAGTCCCACGCCGCTGCCCAGAGTCCCACGCCGCTGCCCAGAGTCCCACGCCGCTGCCCAGAGTCCCACGCCGCTGCCCAGAGTCCCACGCCGCTGCCCAGAGTCCCACGCCGCTGCCCAGAGTCCCACGTCGCTGTCCAGAGTCCCACTGCACTGTCCAGAGTCCCACGCCGCTGCCCAGAGTCCCACGCCGCTGCCCAGAGTCCCACGCCGCTGCCCAGAGTCCCACTGCACTGCCCAGAGTCCCACGTCGCTGCCCAGAGTCCCACTGCACTGTCCAGAGTCCCACTGCACTGTCCAGAGTCCCACTCCGCTGCCCAGAGTCCCACGCCGCTGCCCAGAGTCCCACGCCGCTGCCCAGAGTCCCACGCCGCTGCCCAGAGTCCCACGCCGCTGCCCAGAGTCCCACGTCGCTGTCCAGAGTCCCACTGCACTGTCCAGAGTCCCACGCCGCTGCCCAGAGTCCCACGCCGCTGTCCAGAGTCCCACGCCGCTGTCCAGAGTCCCACGTCGCTGTCCAGAGTCCCACTGCACTGTCCAGAGTCCCACGCCGCTGCCCAGAGTCCCACGCCGCTGCCCAGAGTCCCACTGCACTGTCCAGAGTCCCACGTCGCTGTCCAGAGTCCCACGTCGCTGTCCAGAGTCCCACGTCGCTGTCCAGAGTCCCACGTCGCTGCCCAGTCCCACGCCGCTGCCCAGAGTCCCACGCCGCTGCCCAGAGTCCCACTGCACTGCCCAGAGTCCCACGTCGCTGCCCAGAGTCCCACTGCACTGTCCAGAGTCCCACTGCACTGTCCAGAGTCCCACGTCGCTGTCCAGAGTCCCACGTCGCTGCCCAGAGTCCCACTCCACTGTCCAGGGGGTGGGTGAGCAGCCAAAGTGAAGGTGTTAAAGCAGTCCTTTCTCATCCATCAGAGGAAGAAACACAACATTTATCTGTTACTAGGCAGCCAGAGATAGTGTCTCCTAGCAACCTGAGCTACCTGCAGCAGGGGGGAGGTGAGTGATGCAGTGGTGAGGACCATGTGATGGCTGCTGCAGCTCTTGGAGAGCTCAGAACAAAATCTCTGGCTTGGCTGGAGCAGGGAATGATGACATCACCGCAGCAACGCTGTATGAGATGGGAGGAGGAAGAAGCAGAGGAGAGGAAGGACACATGAAGGTGGACTAGGGATGCTGGTGGTAGGGAGGGATGCTGGCAGTGGCAGGGAGACATCTCTTTTTTGATCCAGTACTGTAAAGCTTAGCAGCAGCTGGGATACCAGGGAACAATTTCTTCCAAAAATAGTTATGGTGCTCCTGTCCTCATGCTGAGCTTATTTAGATCATTGGATGTGCATTGGACACTGTATCCTGTGTTTGATTAAAGGGATATGATATGATGCCATATGAGTGGGGATGCAGAGAGGGGCTAAGGCCTACTTCCTCTGTCAATTCACTATCTGTTCGAATAGGTTACTATTACTATACTAGAGCAGGGGTTCCTAAACTTTTTCAACTTGTGACCCAAAATGACCTTCCCCTGTGACCCTAATCGTTCTTCAATGACCTAAATTAAGAGATATACAAATAGTGTGTGATTATAGATTATTCCTGTAACTCGCGACACACCTCAGATGCCCAGGGCCCACTTTGGGTCCACTCATGGTTTAAGAAACCATCCTCAAGAGGATGGGCACGATTCCTTTATCTCTCTTGTACTTTCCTCTGTGTTAATTGAGGACAATGCAGCAGCTCTAAGAATAGCAAAGTGAAATCAGTGGAGGTCAGCTTTAGCTCAGCGCATTAGAGGAGCCGCAGTGTCAATAGAGCTGACCTCTCCGCTCCGTTGGGATCTTGGATGAGTCAGTGTCAATAGTGCTGACCTCTCTGCTCCGTTGGGATCTTGGATGAGTCAGTGTCAATAGTGCTGACCTCTCTGCTCCGTTGGGATCTTGGATGAGTCAGTGTCAATAGTGCTGACCTCTCTGCTCCGTTGGGCTCTTGGATGAGTCAGTGTCAATAGTGCTGACCTCTCTGCTCCGTTGGGATCTTGGATGAGTCAGTGTCAATATTGTTGACCTCTGCTCCGTTGGGATCTTGGATGAGTCAGTGTCAATAGAGCTGACCTCTCTGCTCCATTGGGATCTTGGATGAGTCAGTGTCAATAGTGCTGACCTCTCTGCTCCATTGGGATCTTGGATGAGTCAGTGTCAATAGTGCTGACCTCTCTGCTCCGTTGGGATCTTGGATGAGTCAGTGTCAATAGAGCTGACCTCTCTGCTCCGTTGGGATCTTGGATGAGTCAGTGTCAATAGTGCTGACCTCTCTGCTCCGTTGGGATCTTGGATGAGTCAGTGTCAATAGAGCTGACCTCTCTGCTCCGTTGGGATCTTGGGTGAGTCTGTGTGACGTCTCCTTCCCCTCAGTCTTTTGTTCCACTTGCTGCAGAGAAAAGAAGAGAACCAGCTCATAGATTTGAATATCCACTGTTGAAATGGGAAACCAAATCTGGTGATATGACACCACTTTTAAATCCCAATGACACCCTTTACCCTACTGTTTGGTGTACTGCTTTTGACCAGATCCCTACCTGGTCCTATATGGGCTATGTGTACCATAGGGGGAGCCCATCTTGTTGGGTTCAAGAGTTGGACTGTGTATATTACCTCCCTTCAAGTAGTCTCGTTTGAAGTAAATCGAGTAGCTGGCTAGCATGGACGCAAAATGTAGTTCTGGGTGAAGAGATTACCCTTCTAGTTCCCAAATCTCTTTCTAACACATCTGAAACCTCTCACTTTCCCCATGCCTGTTTCTTAAGCCCTTGTCTAGACTAATCCACAACTAGAGTCTAATGTAATGTATCTGCCCTTCCCTGCTGTGCTGCAAGTGGATTTATGAGAGCTGGATCTGTAGCAGCCATGTCTAGCTACATACGTTTCCATTCTTTTTTTGTTGTCATACAGTGATCATCTCCACACAGGATTTACCCACTTATGGTTGCCATCTATGATGCTTTGCTCTGAGCCAAGGTGCTTCAAGTCAATGTGGGCTTGAAGCTGGAGCCCACATCACAAGGTTTGACACATTCTATAAGGAATTAAAATGACCTGTGGGAGATGTTGAACTTAATCAGATACCTCATGACATCATCAGATCGGCCCATCCCAGTAGAGACTAGATTATGTTTCAGGAGGTGCTGCATTACAGCTGCCTGCTTCAATCGGTATGTGCCCAATGTGTGAATTGGGAAAGGGGGAAACCTAGTCAGTTGTACAACTGAATGCATTCTACTGAAATGTCTTCCGCATTTAACCCCTCTGAATCAGAGAGGTGCAGGGGGCTGCCATAATTGACATCCACGTCTTCGGTGAACAGGGAACAGGATATAGCTGCCTTGCTCAGGGGCAGAACGACAACCTTTTGGTTACTGGCACAATTGGTAAAGCTATCCAGCAGATTGTCAGATGTTCCTTCAGAGAAACATTTGTTTGCCTTTATATTGTCTAACGATTATATCTGTGACATTTCCTGGAATATGACATTTATGGATCAGTATGTGAAACGTCCAGCAGCAGGGAGACAGACTAGCAGGATGTATTTTCCCCTCTAATATCTCTGAGAAGACGAGTCTGTCCAGGACAAGCTGTCAAACTCACTGAGCTGTGTCATAGAATATTACTAGCGCAAATTGCCAATATGCTGGACTGTAGAGAGAGCATGATGGGAACTCTGCTGCAGCAATCTTGATTCCCTGTCTTGTCTATCCACCAAACCTAGTCTCTGTCCATCAAACCTAGTCTCTGTCCACCAAACCTAGTCGCTGTCCACCAAACCTAGTCTCTGTCCACCAAACCTAGTCTCTGTCCACCAAACCTAGTCTCTGTCCACCAAACCTAGTCTCTGTCCACCAAACCTAGTCTCTGTCCACCAAACCTAGTCTCTGTCCACCAAACCTAGTCTCTATCCACCAAACCTAGTCTCTGTCCATCAAACCTAGTCTCTATCCACCAAACCTAGTCTCTGTCCACCAAACCTAGTCTCTGTCCATCAAACCTAGTCTCTGTCCACCAAACCTAGTCTCTATCCACCAAACCTAGTCTCTGTCCACCAAACCCAGTCTCTGTCCATCAAACCTAGTCTCTATCCACCAAACCTAGTCTCTGTCCATCAAACCTAGTCTCTGTCCACCAAACCTAGTCTCTGTCCACCAAACCTAGTCTCTGTCCACCAAACCTAGTCTCTGTCCACCAAACCTAGTCTCTGTCCATCAAACCTAGTCTCTATCCACCAAACCTAGTCTCTGTCCACCAAAACTAGTCTCTGTCCACCAAACCTAGTCTCTGTCCATCAAACCTAGTCTCTGTCCATCAAACCTAGTCTCTGTCCACCAAACCTAGTCTCTGTCCACCAAACCTAGTCTCTGTCCACCAAACCTAGTCTCTGTCCACCAAACCTAGTCTCTATCCACCAAACCTAGTCTCTGTCCACCAAACCTAGTCTCTGTCCACCAAACCTAGTCTCTGTCCATCAAACCTAGTCTCTGTCCACCAAACCTAGTCTCTGTCCACCAAACCTAGTCTCTGTCCACCAAACCTAGTCTCTGTCCACCAAACCTAGTCTCTGTCCATCAAACCTAGTCTCTATCCACCAAATCTAGTCTGTCCACCAAACCTAGTCTCTGTCCATCAAACCTAGTCTCTGTCCACCAAACCTAGTCTCTGTCCATCAAACCTAGTCTCTGTCCATCAAACCTAGTCTCTGTCCATCAAACCTAGTCTCTATCCACCAAACCTAGTCTCTGTCCACCAAACCTAGTCTCTGTCCATCAAACCTAGTCTCTGTCCACCAAACCTAGTCTCTGTCCATCAAACCTAGTCTCTGTCCATCAAACCTAGTCTCTGTCCATCAAACCTAGTCTCTGTCCATCAAACCTAGTCTCTATCCACCAAACCTAGTCTCTGTCCATCAAACCTAGTCTCTGTCCACCAAACCTAGTCTCTGTCCACCAAACCTAGTCTCTGTCCACCAAACCTAGTCTCTGTCCACCAAACCTAGTCTCTGTCCACCAAACCTAGTCTCTGTCCACCAAACCTAGTCTCTATCCATCAAACCTAGTCTCTGTCCATCAAACCTAATTTCAGCATTACTGCACAAATGGAAGATGTGGAAGGGGGAAAGAGTAAGGAACTTGTCTTTCAGCTCTGCATTAAAAAACTAAATTGGTTAAAGAAAATTGTGATAAATAAAAAAGTATACCAGTTTCATTTCAGGACAAAAAAAGAACAACTGTGCCATATAGATTGTAAAAAAGATTTTCTATGTACCGATTCCAGCAGATTCTGCAGCGAGGAGGCAGAGTCATTAGATCATTTATTTTGGTACTGTCCATACATAGCTTGTTTTTGATCACAGATCCAGGAATGGCTAAAGAATTGCAACATTTACCTGGAGCTAACTCTGCAGATAACACTACTGGGTGATTTGAAGTCATAGTGTAATGTCTGCTTCCAACTCACACTCTCAAACACGTAGATCCCCTGAACACAGCTCACTTTCCAGCCCACTTTCCAGCTCACACTCTCAAACACACAGATCCCCTGAAGGCCACTCACCCTCCAGATCCCAATCACCTGAATTCTGATCACCTGTTCACACACCTGTATGTCATTATCACACCTATTTAGTTCATTTCTTTGCACCCAATCTTTGTCAGGTATTGTTTGTTTTGTGACACACGGCGGTTTGAAGTGCTGGGTATCCCGTGATTGACTCCTCCCGGCGTATGATCGTTTTTGTCTGCCTCACTAATGACTCCTTTTGTCTATTCCCTGCCTGTACTTTAGCCTATCGGATTTCCTGTTATCAACCTATTGCCTGATCTCCCGGACTATGTTACTAGGCTTTTCCCTGCCTGTACTCTTGCCTTTTTGGACCCCAGCTCTCTGCCTCCCTTCATGTTCATTACACATAGTCAACTGATCAATAATATAATAATACTTTCAGCAGAAAATGCTATCTCTAATTTACATTCTGAAACTATGAGAATGTGAAACGTCACAGCACAGTTGAAACATATATGGCAAATAGATATCCAATATGGATGGTGTTAAGAGATAGATGGGAGGGGTTGAATGGAGCTGGAGGGTGGGACTAATAACAAGATAACATGTCAAATATACTGTGTCTGTAAAATGGATATAGATTCAGAACTTTTGTTAAATATTACAGTAAAAAATTTATGGCAAATATAAATCAAACTGGATGGACATCAGAAATAGATGAGGTTGAGGGGAGAACTAAGAACAAAACATAACTATTGTAAAATAGATTGTGTCTGTAAAATGTATATAGTATGTATAAACTGGAAGTAGAAGCCTAAGTGTTGTTATTCATTAGTTTACTCAGATTAGGAGAAGGAGGGGTGGTAGGGTTAGTGGAAAATAATAAAGGAAAGTATATTTAAAAAATATATGTATATAAACTCAGCAAAAAAATAAGCGTCCTCACGGTCAACTGGGTTTATTTTCAGCAAACGTAACATGTGTAAATATTTGTATGAACATAACAAGATTCAACAACTGAGACATAAACTGAACAAGTTCCACAGACATGTGACTAACAGAAATTTAATAATGTGTCCCTGAATAAAGGGGGGATCAAAATCAAAAGTAACAGTCAGTATCTGGTGTGGCCACCAGCTGCATTAAGTATTACAGTGCATCTCCTCCCCATGGACTGCACCAGATTTGCCAGTTCTTGCTGTGAGATGTTACCCCACTCTTCCACCAAGGCACCTGCAAGATCCCGGACATTTCTGGGGGGAATGGCCCTAGCCCTCACCCTCCGATCCAACAGGTCCCAGACGTGCTCAATGTGATAGAGATCCGGGCTCTTCGCTGGCCATGGCAGAACACTGACATTCCTGTCTTGTCTGGTCCAGTGATGGTGGGTTTGTGCCCATAGGTGACGTTGTTGCCGGTGATGTCTGGTGAGGACCTGCCTTACAACAGGCCTACAAGCCCTCAGTCCAGCCTCTCTCAGCCTATTGCGGACAGTCTGAGCACTGATGGAGGGATTGTGCGTTCCTGGTGTAACTCGGGCAGTTGTTGTTGCCATCCTGTACCTGTCCCACAGGTGTGATGTTCAGATGTGCCGATCCTGTGCAGGTGTTGTTACACGTGGTCTGCCACTGCGAGGACGATCAGCTGTTCATCCTGTCTCCTTGCAGCGCTGTCTTAGGCGTCTCACAGTACGGACATTGCAATTTATTGCCCTGGCCACATCTGCAGTCCTCATGCCTCCTTGCAGCATAACTAAGGCACATTCACACAGATGAGCGTGGACCCTGGGCATCTTTCTTTTTGTGTTTTCAGAGTCAGTAGAAAGGCCTCTTTAGTGTCCTACAGTGGAAGTCAGAAGTTTACATACACCTTAGCCAAATACATTTAAACTAATTGTTTCACAATTCCTGACATTCAATCCTAGTAAAAATGTCCTGTCTTAGGTCAGTTAGGATCACCACATTATTTTAGGAATGTGAAATGTCAGAAAAATAGCAGAGAGAATGATTTATTTCAGCTTTTATTTCTTTCATCACCTCATCTGCACAAACTGTATATATAGACCTTATCTATTGTATTATTGACTGCATGTTTGTTTATTCCATGTGTAACTCTGTGTTGTTGTTTGAGTCACACCGCTTTGCTTTATCTTGGCCAGGTCGCAGTTATAAATGAGAACTTGTTCTCAACTAGCCTACCTGCTTAAATAAAGGTGAAAAAAAACAATAATTCAGAAGTTCACATACACTGAATTAGTATTTGGTGGCATTGTTTGTTTAACTTGGGTCAAGCGTTTCGGGTAGCCTTCCACAAGCTTCCCACAATAAGTTGGGTGAATGTTGGTCCATTCCTCCTGACAGAGCTGGTGTAACGGAGTCAGTTCAGCCCACAAATCTTCTATAGGATTGAGGTCAGGGCTTTGTGATGGCCACTCCAATACCTTGACTTTGTTGTCCTTAAGCCATTTTGCCACAACTTTGGAAGTATACTTGGGGTCAGTGTCCATTTGGAAGACCAAGCTTTAACTTCCTGGCTAATGTCTTGAGATGTTGCTTCAATATATCCACATAATTTTCCTCCCTCGTGATGCCATCTATTTTGTGAAGTGCACAAAATAGATGGCATCACAAAGTACCCCCACAACATGATGCTGCCACCCCTCCAAACATAACGATGGACATTATGGCCAAACAGTTCTATTTTTGTTTCATCAGACCAGAGGACATTTCTCCAAAAAGTACGATCTTGTCCCCATGTGCAGCTGCAAACCGTAGTCTGGCTTTTTTATGACGGTTTTGGAGCAGTGGCTTCTTCTTTGCCGACCGGCCTTTCAGGTTATGTCGATATAGGACTCGTTTTACTGTGGATATAGATACTTTTGTCCCTGTTTCCTCCAGCATCTTCACAAAGTCCTTTGCTGTTGTTCTGGGATTGATTTGCACTTTTTGCACCAAAGTACATTGATCTCTAGGAGACAGAACGCATCTCCTTCCTGAGCGGTGTGACGGCTGCGTGGTCCCATGGTGTTTATACTTGCATACTATTGTTTGTACAGATGAATGTTGTACCTTCAGGCGTTTGGAAATTGCTCCCAAGGATGAACCAGACTTGTGGAGGTCTACATTTTTTCCTGAGGTCTTGACTGATTTCTTTTGATTTTCCCGTGAGAGGCATTGAGTATGAAGGTAGGCCTTGAAATACATCCACAGGTACACCTCCAATTGACTCAAATGATGTCAATTAACCTATCAGAAGCTTCTAAAGCCATGACATCATTTTCTGGAATTTTCCAAGCTGTTTAAAGGCACAGTCAACATAGTGTATGTAAACTTCTGACCCACTGGAATTGTGATACAGTAAATTATAAGTGAAATAATCTGTCTGTAAACAATTGTTGGAAAAATGACTTGTGTCATGCACAAAGTAGATGTCCTAACTGACTTGACAAAACTTTAGTTTGTCAACAAGAAATTTGTGGAGTGGTTGAAAAACTAGTTTAATAATGACTCCAATCTAAGTGTATGTAAACTTCCGACTTCAACTGTAAGTTTTCATGACTGTGACCTTATTTGCCAACTTGCCGTCTGTAAGCTGTTAGTGTCTTAATGACCGTTCCACAGGTGTATGTTCATTAATTGTTTATGGTTCATTGAACAGTGAAATGCTGAATACAACAGGTGTAGTGAAATGCCTACTTACGTTCCCTTAACCAACAATGCAGTTTTAAGAAAATGCCAACAAAAAAGTAAGAGATAAAAATAACAGCAGTAAATAACAATAGCGGGGGGCTTTATATTCAGGGGGTACTGGTACCGGCTGCCTGTGGAAACACAGCTTTAAGTGACCACTGTGGGTATCAAACCCACAACATCAGTAATGTTACAAACACCAATGACTGAAGCTTCATGGGCCAGTTGCTTATTTTTTAAACTATTTTACCTGGCAACAAAGCAGGTCAAATTCATATGGTGGTTTTAGTATGACAAACAACTCTGACTTTCTCTGCCGACTCAAATGTTTAGTTGCAGACCTGGGTGTGTGTGCGTCCTATTTTCCCCTCTCCCCTCTGATAATACCTTCTCATAAATATAAAAAACGAACTGGTAAACAGTCCAGTCAAAAACAAAAGACACTTATGACCTGTCCTAGATGGTTACCACCCCTTCTCTAACCCCACAGAGCACGCCCACGTGTGAAGTGTCAACACAACGCCTTCCATAAGAATACATTTTCCATCCCCTTTTTCAAGTTAACCTGCTGGTCATTTCAATGGATCAGAGATCAGAGGAGTATGCTACAAAGCAGGATGAATTACTTTGTCAGTTAACTTTTTAAACAACCAGAAATAACTATAGATTTTTTGGGTGAATTAAGAAAACTAAACTCAAGTATGTGTTTTGGTTGTTGAGGCAATTAGACTATGCCAATTTCAGTCTTATCTTTCAATTTTGCCAAGTTATCTGGCTAAGTTATTGATCTTGCTTTGTAGTATACCCCTCCGATCAGCTCTGGGTAGTTCACTCCTTGTTGATCACAGGGTTTGTGTTGAGTTCCTAATCCCTGCTTTTGTTTGGAGGAGAATGGGACAGCTACGGGCCAGTGCAGGTTGATCTGAGGGATTTTCCAACTCCTCCTTATAGGGCACAATAAAAGCTTTATCCCTGCAGACGCCAGACCAGAGCTATGCCCCACCAACAACAACTAAATACCAAGCTATCGGGTGACGGACTGGAAGGGCTAGAAACAGCCATTCTGAAAACTATTTGAGTCTAAAAATCCCTCTGTTAAAATCAAATGAATGGTTTCGAAATGAGCGCTTGAGAAACGAGTTGTAATTACAACTCCTCTGAATTGAATATACACGTTACATTTGAAGGACTTATAGGAAGGGAGTGGTGAAGGAAATAAACCAACTGGTGGTTTCAAGAACAACAAAACTGCAACAGCTTAATTTGACTCCTCCAAAACAAGCCAAAGCTTTGCATCAACACCGGTAACCACAGGCCTACTAGAGAGCTGTAGCTTAGATATGACTCTAGAACACTGGGCCAGGAACGTTAGCTTACATTTTCATTGTATCTACTGTACATAGCCACCGTATAGATTTAGGTAGGGGTTGATTCAACCCGGTTGAAGGGCGACATGTTGAGAAAGTCTTGATGGAAGAACACCATCAATGCACAAAAACAACCAATTAGATCTTAATTTGACCAGTTTCTAACAGCAGGGAAATAATCCTGCCGTGATAGGAAATGTGAATTATTGTGTGGATTATAATTAATGGACATTTTGTAAGGGTTGATACATTTTTAGTTAGGGCAAATCAAGTCAGACATTTAAAGTGTAAATTACAAACTTTAGAATCCTTTTTAAACCTTGAATACACTACAAGTTGCATTTCCTGCTGTGTTGTACATTTCCTGCAACAACAGGGCGATCAAATTAAGATCTTACATCTGTACTTAGTTTACATGGACGTCCTCCAGGGCACTATCTGTAAAGTGAAACACTATGCCGTCTAACCAGGGGTCATGGAGATAGTTGCCAGGGCGACAATGATTGTTATCATCCTGATGGTGTTTCATTTCGGGGTGCTCTAAAATGACTTCTGTCATAGCACTTAGCATTGGGTGCATGTTTTGCAGCTAGCTAGGGGAAACTCAACTGCTCTGCTTTAGAGGTAGTTCTTCACCCCCTTATTTGAAACTGACAGCTTGTTAACATTGTACGGGTTCTGCAGTAACAGACAGTACATTTAATTTTTTTTTTTTTAACCTTTATTTAACTAACATTTAATATTTTTTTTTTAAACCTTTATTTAACTAGGCAGTTAAATAAGTCAGTTAAGAACAAATTCTTATTTTCAATGACGGCCTAGGAACAGTGAACTGCCTGTTCAGGGGCAGAACGACAGATTTGTACCTTGTCAGCTCGGGGGTTTGAACTTGCAACCTTCCAGTTACTAGTCCAACGCTCTAACCACTAGGCTACCCTGCCGCCCCACATCGCCCCACATCTCCTGCTCTGCCTTTCCCCCTTCCCTTCCAACCAACTGAAGATGGGCTATCGTCATGTCTGTGGGTCACATGATAACCTCTAATCAGCAGGGATGACATTATTCTGGTTAGCTCTTCTGGTTAGCTGTATTTCATAGATTAGTTCTTCCTACTACACACAGAGGTCACACTGCTCCAATCCACCATTCTCCTCACAAAACAGCTCTCATGTGGCTACCGCAAGTTCACTCTTCACGATACACATGATGTCATAAAACTACAAATACAATAAAACTATAAATACATAAAACAACAATACCTCCACTAGCTTTCTCCATTATGGCATGGATGTCATTTATGTCCTCTATGGGTTTGTCAAATAACACACTGGGATAATCTTGGTGTGGGAGTTCTCACTTTTAGTGTGGTTTACTGTTTGTATCTACACCCAGGAGGGATTTTTCTCACCACAAAGTAGTGCAGCAACGACTCACAGCTGCCCCCTGTCCATCCGCTGTCCGTCAACATGACGGATACGCCCCAGGTCTGACACTACTGGGAATCCAAGCCACAGCAGCATCTATAGGATACAAAGAGCAGCAGGATTTCCAGTTGGAAGCTGCTCATAGGCACAGGTCTGAAATCAGTTTAATCTCCCCAAAATCCTGACCTTAATCACTAGGGAGGGAGATGTGAAACTGTCCTTACATCAGCATATTGGGGCAACTTTGTCATACTCCTGAGCCAAGCTGACACGAGGGCGGTTTATGTTTCACCTTGAGATATCTTGCAGCTGGACGTTTTCTCACTATCAAATACATTTCATGTGTGCATGTATCTCTACCAGCCTTCACTCTCAAAGCTCTAAGCCCCCTTGAGTACCACTCTAAAACTGAGATTGCTTGTTGCCACGTAACGCTTCATCCTATTTAAACATTCCGTCCCCCACCCCCCTCCAACCGTCTCATGTCAGCCAACATTGCCTCTCTTCTATGCAGACTCTGAGGAGCATCCGTGTTGTTATCATGCTCCCTGGCTGGCTTTATTCTTAGCTCTGTTCAGATGTGATAAAAGCCAATTGCCCAATCAGGTGGAGCCTCTCCCCTGCCGAGCCCAGTGATGTCATCAGACACCCCACACCTCCTGTGACGGACAGGGACCACAGAGATCTCCCAGCCATGTTGTTACTACTAGCACCTGTAGGAGGTCACATGACCAGTGATGCTGTAGGAGACCCATCCCCGAAGCTGGGAGGCCGGGATGAGGTCTATGGGCTATGTGTGAGGGGGGATAGATGGGGGGGGGGGGGACCAGTGTAGCACATTCACGCTCATGTGGCATGTGTGCAGCCAGCCTGGCCTGTTGCCATGGTGCCTGTTTAGCTCCTGTCTGATAGGTCTGTGGGGAGGCGGGCTGCTCTTCTCCTCTCCTGGTTTCAGGCTTCGCTAAGGGATGGGACACACAGACCCATTCTCCTACCTTTCCCAAACTAGAGCTAGCTAGTAAATACAATAATGCTTCTCTCTCCATAAATGCTCCATGTGTGAACCTACAGTGTAAAACCCATCCTACCCCAGAAAATGAGTGTCTATTCTCCACTTATACGTTTGACACCATTCTGTACACATTTGACAAACCACTTCATGACATAGGCATGCTACCTAAAGGGTTATTACGTGGGACTGTTCTGTTCCTCTAATAGTTATTACATACTAACCTGAGAAGGACGCTATTTGAAGCTCAGACAGAAAATCTGAAAACCCTTCAGCAACTGGTGAACACTGATGACACCTCAGTGTGAAGGTGGTCTTCTCAGAGAACCCACAACTCTTCTCGGCCAATCAGGTTGTGTGTACTCCTTTTGCAGCCCCTCCTCTCAACTCTCTCTGCAGGGATGCAATTCTTATGTAACGCTAGTAGGGTATTGACTTGCAGGTACATGGGTCCTCCTCTGTTGATGTCAATGTCCTCTCTCTTCAAGGTGTCCTAGCTGTCAGCGTTGTGATGAAATGTAGACCTATGTGCCATTACACTCTCTTGTAATATACCTCCCTCTGACTTACTCTCTCATGCTCTCTCCTATTCTCCCTCTCTCTCTGCTTCATTTTATGCATAAGACTCTTTATAACTCTTTATAAGACTCCCTCTCTCTCTCGTAACCTCTCCTTCTCTCTTTCTCTCCCTGAATAGCCTCGTTCCCATCTTGCGCTAACATGTGAGTTTTGTGATCTGATCAATGTGATCCAATTACTATCTGATCAAGGTTTGTCGCGTCTACACATTGAATTAAAATGTGTCTCTTATCTGTCCACTGTGTCTGCATTGTGGCCAGATTAGCTGATACCAGATAGGCCGGTGTAATGATGATTTAAATGGTTTGACCAGCTAGATCTGTTTCCACTTGATTAATATCCTGACACAATGCGTGTCTGACTACCGTCTAAAAATGTGGGCACAATCAGAATGTGGGCAAGGTCAGGACAAAGGGTGCATGTTAGAACCAGGTATCAACTGGGCTTCTCTTTCTCTCTCTCTTTCTCTGGCACAGAACACCTTCCTTTGAAACACAAAGCGCAGTACTTAAAACCAACTTGTGGGAACGAGGCCGAGCCTTTCAATGCAGACAGTGCTCTCTGTCTCAATAGAACCTAGGATGGTTGTACAGTAATGATGATTGTCAGTTGTCTATCAGTGTGTAAAGGTTTCCACCACCCCATAGTCTGTGAAACAGGGAGTAGAGCCAGGTGAGAAAGTGAATCCAGTGGTGCTGCTGCGTATGTCTGCCGTGCTCAGTTCTCCCTGGGGATCAGGTCTCAGTGTAGCAGTCAATGAATAAGTCATGATGATAGACAGACGCAATACGGTGGCAATAATCAGCCAGATATGGGCCTCTGGAGTCAGGTTCAACATCAGAAACACTGCACTGAGAGATGTGTGTGTGGATACTGAGAGGTGTGTGTGTGTGTGTGTGTGTGTGTGTGTGTGTGTGTGTGTGTGTGTGTGTGTGCGTGCGTGCGTGCGTGCGTGCGTGCGTGCGTGCGTGCGTGCGTGCGTGCGTGCGTGCGTGCGTGCGTGCGTGCGTGCGTGCGTGCGTGCGTGCGTGCGTGCGTGCGTGCGTGCGTGCGTGCGTGCGTGCGTGCGTGCGTGCGTGTATTTACGAGTGCTGTGGCCTACTGTATGTGCATCAGTGAACAGTATGTGTGTTGTGATAATGATGTTAAAGAGAGTGTGTGTTGTGATGAGGTTAGAGAGAGTGAGTGTTGTGATGAGGTTAGAGAGAGGGTGTGTTGTGATGAGGTTAGAGAGAGGGTGTGTTGTGATGATGTTAGAGAGAGGGTGTGTTGTGATGAGGTTAGAGAGAGGGTGTGTTGTGATGATGTTAAAGAGAGTGTGTGTTGTGATGAGGTTAGAGAGTGTGTGTGTTGTGATGAGGTTAGAGAATGGGTGTGTTGTGATAATGATGTTAAAGAGAGTGTGTTGTGATGAGGTTAGAGAGAGTGTGTGTTGTGATGTGGTTAGAAAGAGGGTGTGTTGTGATGAGGTTAGAGAGAGTGTGTGTTGGGATGAGGTTAGAGAGAGTGTGTGTTGTGATGAGGTTAGAGAGAGTGTGTGTTGTGATGAGGTTAGAAAGAGTGTGTGTTGTGATGATGTTAGAGAGGGTGTGTTGTGTTGTGGTGGAATGAGAATCTAGATAGTTTCCCAAGCCAAGACCATGGGCCTCAGGTAAGCTAGACTCTAGTGTTGTCTGTCATGGCTTTGTCCTCTGTGCCCTCTGCTCTTCTCCCAGTGTCCTCTAAAGGCCCCTCCTCTCTGCAGTGCCCTGGCTCCTGGCCCACAACAGGTTCCCCGGCCACTCATCTCACACACTGTCTCATTAAGCTATCACCTGCCTGCCCGCCTGCCCGTCGCCTAGTTGGCTGACTGTGCTGGGACCTCCGTCCCCCATGCCCCCGAGGCTAGCGCCTGGTCCCGCCACCGGTCACAAGATACGCCTCTGTCTCGTGATGTATCTCCATACAGGAGCCTGAAACAGAACCCCACTGTTGGGCCGCTGCCTCTCCTGTCCTGGTCACCCCGGCTACTTAATGTAATTACAGAAAGGGAAGCTAGCCAGGTCTCAACATGCAGTCAGGGACTATGTTAAAAATGATACCCTATACCCTATACAGTGCACTACTTTTGACCAGGGATAGTGCACTATAATAGGGTACGATTTCAGATGCAAGCAAGCAGTCAGTTCACCAGTCAGTCTACGCTGCCTGGACACCCTCACCCTGGCCCTGTCACAGCATTACTGAGACGGTTGGAAAATGCACCGTCACTCCACTCCTCATTTGAGGTCCCGGTGGCAAACACACAGGGCTCCCATTCATGAAAGCCTTTCTGATGGAAAACCCAAATAGAGTTGCTGAGATTAAGTTTCAGCTGCTGCGTGTGTTAGAGACAAACTCCAAGAGGAGGAACCTGCGGTGGTGGAGTAACTGACAAATGAGGAAGGTAGGCCTGAGGAAGGAAACACTTCAGCTACTCAACATGGCTGTCATCCCTCAGATTACTGTGTTGTACTTGACTTGAAGATTGCTCACAACAACCTCAATGTTTATTTAAGACAAGCTATATCCCTTCTAATAAAACTAGAACCAGAGCCAAACTGTATCAGGGCCCAATTCAATCCCCAATGTTCAGCTTTATAGCGTGATTGAAATTTAAAGGCAATGTTCCCGCTTTAGCGGAGACTGCATTCGCGGGAAACGCTGCACGTCGGCTCAATCGGAAATGACCTTCACATTTCTATAGCTGAATCAGCTTTCCATATTGAATAGTTCAAAGCTAGCCTTTCTGTAGTCCAAGATGAACTCTTAATTAAGGAGCCTACCTTTACTCCTTCAGGTCCCAGGACCTTCTGTTATCTTCTGAGGTAGACTGGCTCAAAACAGCCAAATACTCCATTTAAATGTGAATGGATTATTAATGGCGATCCGGTTCTAGAAACATTAAGTCATTTACTTACTAATTTCACAAATACAAAATATAGAATTACTGTACATCACAGGAGGCTGCTGAGGGGAGGTCGGCTCATAATAATGGTTGGAACGGCGCGGATGGAATGGCATCAAACCCCTGGAAACCATGTGTTTGGTGTATTTGATACCATTCCACTTCAGCCATTACCACAAGCCCGTTCTCCCCAATTAAGGAGCCACCAACCTCCTGTGCTGTACACTGTTTTAACAGGCTTTATGACAGTTGCAGCCGACAGTATTTGTCAGTTACAACACGTTTCTGGAGGACTTCTTCCAATACACACAGGTGTTCGGCGCATGCTAGATAACTCATTAGCACAGGTGGTCCCTCTGTCTTCCATCATTACTTTGGTAAACACGCGCTGTAACCTGGCGATATGGCCATGTGGGAACACTAATCCTAACCCTATAAAGGTGTTTATCAATTTACCTTTTTGTTTTTATAAAATCATTTCTTGCTGATATGAAAGATGAGGTCCTGATGAGTGTTAATGTTCAGACCGAGTGTTGGGGCTCTTAAAACTCCCCAATACAGAAGACACCTTCGTCCAATGACTTATGTGTACAGAAATGGACCTGAGAGTCATGACCAAGGACTAGTCCTTTCCACATTGGCTCTCGAGTGGCGCAGCGGTCTAAGGCACTGCATCTCAGTAGTTAAATAAAACATATTTTTTTTAAAGAATGAGCAGCATGGTTTTAGTCAGTCACCCAGGTGATGTGTCTTAAGCCTGGAGGCTAGCTGAGCTGTGGTAGCCATGGCAGTAGTCTCTCAGGAGAGGAGCTGCGATAACCACGGCAGTCTCTCAGGAGATGAGCTGTGGTAACCATGGCAACTGAGGCTAGTAGTGAGAAAAAAACCCATAATATCCCTTACTTAGCATTGACAGCTCTCTGTAACATCCTTGATTTGTAGGTGGTTTGTAGTCTTTTCCAAGCCGACAACGCAACAAAAAATAATTTGACAAACGGTTTCTCTATTGTCACGTTGTTACAAAGAAAAAAAACACAAAAACAGGTCAAATCAAATCTTCTGAAATTCACCGAGTTGACCTTGACAGTCATTAGCAATAGGAAAACAGAGGAAGGGCAGATGCACCAAGGGGAGCTGGTTTGGCAGCACTTATTCCTCCCTGATCTGTTAGCATCTGGTTAGAGTTGATAAGGAGTCCGTTTGGATGAAGATGGTCTCCTTTTAATTAAGGGCATTTCAAATCTAACAAGTGTTTTTGCAGGGTTTAAAATACATAAACAACCCTTTTCCTTGCCAATCCTCACTACTCTCTGAACACTAGCTACTACCAGACTGTTTCACTGAACAATCCCAGACTAGGGTAGGAATACAACGGTCTGATGTGGTTCCATTTCCATCGTCACTGATCTGAAAGGACAGGGAAGGTCACAGCAATAAAGCAGAGGTCATCGCTAGGGGGTTGTCCTTTCACCTGTGCTGTTCTTTCAGATCAGTTCATATTGAAAGGAAAGGAGACAAGGAGAGGACTCCACTTTAGACTAGTGCGGTGTGTCCTTACAGCGGAGTATTGGTCTTGTTTGAGAGAGACTGGAATAAAGAAAGTTGTGTTTTCATCATTTTATTTCAGGTTTTTTTCTTACTGGGATTAAATAAATGACAAGAGCGGATGAGAACTCCTGATAACGTGACTGATGTTAGACATTGACGTTTAGCACTTAACATCGACAAGAAATCCTAAAAACACGGGGTACAGCACTGCTTCTGATAAGATTCTCAACTTGGACCAGTGACTTTGGTATTGTATTTATACATTACACTTTTCTGCAGAAAAAAAATTAAATTAAAAAAGTACAACCACATAAATATAAAACTCCTTCCACCATGTAAAATGGTTAAAACATTCATCAGAAAGTTACACCACGTTGTGAGGTGACGTAATTGAGCAAAACAATCATCTTTAAAAAGCAGAGTTAGCACCGTTGCCGTACAACAGGCAAAAGTAGCCCAACAACCCGGAGACACAACTCGACATTAAGAGTGAATCAAACAGAACGAAAGGAAGTAAAAGCCTGAAACAATAGCGTAATAAAACCCTTATCCCACATTTAAGTGATTCTAAAAGAAAAGCGATTTGAAAATTCTCACAATCAATCAGACAAAGGCAAAAATAAGGAAAGAGTAGGCCTAGTTCCCTGGAGTGCAGCCTTTTTCCTCACACGGGTCAGAAGAGATCAGAGAGTACCGTGTCAATATTTTTAAATTATTAAGTATTCATATATAGTATATACACATCTTGGACTGCTAAAGCTTGCTCACATAAGTAAACAGGTTACAACATGGCTTGGAAAGGACCAATGTATGCGACTACTGCACTGTACACTCCAAAAATATGTATAGAAACCACACAAGGCAGCAATACGGAGGGGGACAAAACACTGCTCGCTACACATCAGTAGTGGAATTACAATTTACAGTCATAAATGAAACATGTCCCCATGGCTCAAGGAATATTATTCATTTACAGTAGAATAAATACTTGATGCTATTGCTACTCCTCCTGCGACTTACATTCTAACCCTAGACAGAAGCAGAGAAGCCAGTGTAAAGCAGACAGATGAAGTGTCGTCCCGTATGTTATGACTTTTGTTCAAGACTAGTTGTGATTTTTTTTTATTTTTTTAACTTAACTTTGTATTTCCACCCCAACTCCCTTTCCTAAATTATTTTGTTACTTTTGAGAAATGGTTGGGGAGGGAGAGGGGGCTGGAGAGAAAAAGTGCTATGAACCTAACTGTGGTCATAAGTTGGTGACAGTGAATTTAACGTCAAATTTTCCTTGGAACTTGTCCTTCTCGCTGTAGCCAATGTTCTCTCCGTAGGCTCTGCACTCGATGCGCAGCTCGGTGTTCATGGTGAGGTTGACGAACTGGAGGGCCACTAGGGGCTGCAGGTACTGGGGGTGAAGCAGCTTGCCGTAGTAAGGGTAATACTGGAGGGGGAAACCTTCCCCAATGCCGTAGTACTTCACCTCACCCATCTTACCGGCGTCCTCCTCTCTCTGCAAAGAGATTGGGTGAGACAGTCAGAAGGAGAAAGACGGTGCTATTTTGGTCATTCTGACATCTGACCTTCACCCAGAAACACATTTACAATGCCTGGTTTAGTGACGGAACGGGGACTATTCCTCGAAAGCAATTCTAGAATTGCTAGAATGAACATTCCCCCATTCAAGTAAACATTCCCTTAGGCTTCAATGTTGCTTTACTGACTACTGTCAACTGACATTGGAATGATCAATTGTGATTTGATGTTGTTCCATCTAATTCTGTCTACCTTGTTGGTGCAGAAGATGGGCATGACGTTGGGCTGGACCTTGGTCTGGGCTCCCTCAGGGATGCTTTCATTGGAGCTGGGGGGCTGAAAGAATGGAGGCCAGGTACACAGTGAGGAAGGAGGCAAAACAATCTGCTAAAAACAGTAACACTTTTACCTAAGAAAGTTTATGTAGATTTTGTATTCAATAATGTACTACTACTTTGGGGGGAAATATGCATAAACTAACAACCAGGGGCCACTGGAAATATCACAGTGACCAGTTTGTACAAGAGGTCAACTTTTTATATGTCCTTAGGATATTTACCCGTGGCCTGAAGTTGACGATCCTGTTGAGCTTGACGATCAGGCAGGGTTTTCCTTCCTTGAAGCCAAAGTCTCTGTCTTCCATGCCGGAGCAAGGCCCAAGCCAGCTCCTCTGGAAGCGACAGGCCTTCCTGATCCCCACATCACTCTCCAGGTCACCACGGTTCTTATAGTCTTCCGGTTGCTCTGAAGGCAGGAGGAGGAGAAATCAAAAATAAACAACTGAGCACAGGAAGCCACAGCTGCTCGCTTCAACTAATTCATCAAAAACAAATTACAAAAAAACACCTTCTCTCTGAAGCCAATACACAATTCCATTCCATGTCCTGGACACTTAGTTCCTATCCCACCTGATGTTAGACCGTCAGAAAGGATTCAATAAGCAAAATGCTAGAAGATGATAGTACCACCTCCATCTAAGTAGAGCTTCCACCACACCGAGCACCTCTTAGGTCTGTGTCATGGCAGGCGGTAGGACTAGGAGCTAGGGCTAGGACTAGGAGCTAGGGCTAGGACTAGGAGTAGGACTAGCAGCTAGGGCTAGGAGCTAGGAGTAGGACTAGTGGTAGGACTAGGGGTAGGACTAGGAGCTAGAGGGTAGGACTAGGAGCTAGAGGGTAGGACTAGGAGCTAGAGGGTAGGACTAGGAGCTAGAGGGTAGGACTAGGAGCTAGAGGGTAGGACTAGGAGCTAGAGGGTAGGACTAGGAGCTAGAGGGTAGGACTAGGAGCCTAGGGGTAGGACTAGGAGCTGGGGGTAGGACTAGGAGCTGGGGGTAGGACTAGGAGCTGGGGGTAGGACTAGGAGCTAGGGGTAGGACTAGGAGCTAGGACTAGGAGCTAGGACTAGGAGCTAGGGGTAGGACTAGGAGCTAGGGGTAGGACTAGGAGCTAGGGGTAGGACTAGGAGCTAGGGGTAGGACTAGGAGCTAGGGGTAGGACTAGGAGCTAGAGGGTAGGACTAGGAGCTAGGGGTAGGACTAGGAGCTAGAGGGTAGGACTAGGAGCTAGAGGGTAGGACTAGGAGCTAGGGCTAGGACTAGGAGCTAGGGCTAGGACTAGGAGCTAGGGGGTAGGACTAGGAGCTAGGGGGTAGGACTAGGAGCTAGGGGGTAGGACTAGGAGCTAGGGGGTAGGACTAGGAGCTAGGGGTAGGACTAGGAGCTAGGGGTAGGACTAGGAGCTAGGGGTTGGACTAGGGGTAGGACTAGGAGCTGGGGGTAGGACTAGGGGTAGGACTAGGAGCTAGGGGTAGGACTAGGAGCTAGGGGGTAGGACTAGGAGCTAGAGGGTAGGACTAGGAGCTAGGGGTAGGACTAGGAGCTAGGGGTAGGACTAGGGGTAGGACTAGGAGCTGGGGGTAGGAGCTAGGGGGTAGGACTAGGAGCTGGGGGTAGGACTAGGAGCTAGGGGGTAGGACTAGGAGCTAGGGGTAGGACTAGGAGCTAGGGGTAGGACTAGGAGCTAGGGGTAGGACTAGGAGCTAGGGGTAGGACTAGGAGCTAGGGGTAGGACTAGGAGCTAGGGGTAGGACTAGGAGCTGGGGGTAGGACTAGGAGCTGGGGGTAGGACTAGGAGCTAGGGGGTAGGACTAGGAGCTAGGGGGTAGGACTAGGAGCTAGGGGGTAGGACTAGGAGCTAGGGGTAGGACTAGGAGCTAGGGGTAGGACTAGGAGCTAGGGGTAGGACTAGGAGCTAGAGGGTAGGACTAGGGGTAGGACTAGGAGCTAGAGGTAGGACTAGGGGTAGGACTAGGAGCTAGGGGTAGGGGGTAGAGAGCGGAATGGAACAGTTCCTGTACCTCCACAATCCTCGTATTTCATCTGGTCCCGCTGTTTGTCGTCGTCGTACATAACCAGGAACTCTCGCATGGCCTTGGTGTAAGTCAAGTAGGTCTCCACATCATTCAAGTTGAAGGCGATCTCGGATTTGTCGGAGCGTGGGGTGTGTGACAGGCCTGAGAACAGACAGTCACCATCAGTTTTAATGTTACAGAAGTGAAGTACTATTAGCAATACACACTTATAATAGGACAATAATGTTTCAGTGGACTTGTGGCCATTCTATTTACACTAACTCACAACAGTACTGAGTATGAAACCAGTTAAGAACAGTCAGTGTAATTTGCTTTCTAATGAAGTCTTTCAGTGAGGCAGTCATCCATCGAAGAGTCCACACTTTGGAAAACAGTCTTGAAGAGGAAGACAAGGTGAATCCCTGTCATTGTTCTTAGCAGGAAAGACGGGTCAGTAAAAGGGAAAAGCCCATTTCAAACAAAAGACAACTGTCTCTACGCTACGACACAAGATCCAAAACACGTCCACCCCCATTCTCTTCTACTTCCTTATTTACAACCAGCCCAGCCCCCACACTAAGTTCCATCTTTCATGACCAGAAAACTAAAGAGAACTAACTGGACTGAGTGAGGTGAGGAGTCTGAAGAGAGTAATGCTTCTCTTCTCTTTCTGCTTGTTAGTGTCCTCTTCGTTGTGAAGACATGGCCCAGTTATCAGGCCTCCTGTGGAAAGTAACGCACTATCAACGCCTAGCTACCTCTCCTAATGGAGGTTCCCCGAGCAGACCATGGCTATATATACACCCAGACAGACATGACTGGGATACTAGCTTTAGACCCAATTCAAATGCAGCTTACATGTCTTTGACAATGTCATGGTTGAAAACACCAACAGGAAAGGGTTAATGCTCTGTGGAAGGGCACTGGTGCTGTGGGATTGGGTTGTGTTGTGTAAGGGGAGAAAATAAAGTAGAGAATAGCATCTGCCGTTGACAGTTTACCACAGAGCTCTCCCTGGGAAAGGAAGCAAGCAATGTCTACCAGAACTTCACGGTCTGTTTTAACTCTAGTCAAAGGCATCAGGAGAGAGCTCTGTTAGGGGACCACACTGTAAAGTTCACAATTAGCACTTCTCCCTCCATTTCACACCCACGTAATCAGAACAGACTCCAGCGAAACTGACTAAGCCTCTCAGAAAGAGGAAACTGTGGAGAAAGACATGAAATATGCAAAGTCCAATAATGGGAAACGGGAACAGTTCTCGTTCTTTAAACACTACACTCCCTAACAAATTGGGAAGAGAGGCCTCTGCCCATGTGGGAGGCCTTTAGGGGAATTAATTGCGACACTTGACCGACCCACTACCTACACCAAAAATGTCCAATACGACATGAGCATTTAAACAGTAGGAAAACAGTAAAACGTCAAGGATTCAGTTCACTACTAGACCAGAGTTAATTTTGACAGAAGCACTTCTGTACATCTTTGTTATTGGATGTAAGCATACTACTGTACAAGCTAGCCTAAATGAGCCAGGGCCATAAACACTGAACCAGTACCAAAATAGTTCCACATGCTGCATGCATGGATGACACCCACCGTTTACTTGAAAGACAAGAGTCCTCTGTGTCGGACCTCAAAACGGTACTGTGCCGGCCTGCTCTCTGGCCCATACAGTGCTAATGTCAATTCAGCTGATATCTCACAGTGGGACTCCCTTAATGAGTTAAAGTGTGAAATTCAATAAGAGGATGTTTGACGGACATAACCCACCCCTCTGAGATACACAAACATGCATGTTAGACTCTGGCTGCAGCCCAAATTGCATCCTATTACCTACATAGTGCACTACTTTTGACCAGTGGGTAGGGAATAGGGTGCCAATTCAAACAAAGCCACTGTGGTTGGACACCATCTCTTATCCCCAGGCAGCAGTAGTGGCTCAGTGTCTAGTGTTCAGTGATACCTTACCTGGGGGAGCAACTCTGTCTTGCCAGGTGGGTTTGTAGTTACTGAGGGTGAGAAGCAAGGCCTGGATGGTGCCGATGAATACTCCAGCCAGAAAAGCATAGAAGATTAAGTAGAACCCTAGAATCTTAACTGTAAAAGGAGAGAGAGAGAGAAATGGGTCATCACCATGCAAAAGATGTGGAGGACAGATGATTGTGACATACCTTTCTTTCCTTTAAAAAAAACTACAAACACCAGTGATGCCATGAAATTAAGATCTGGTTGTTATGTTGTTGACAAGGTCCATTTCCACTCATTTAATTGAGTCATACAAAAAGCACATACAGAACTCCAGCATTCCGCAATTGTAGAATGTTAAATCTGCCCTGAAAAACAAGGAACATTCCCCATAATGAAGTCCTAAGTCCAACCTTAGTATTACTGCAGTAGTTAAGAATCTGCTCTAGTTATTAAGAATCTGCTCAAGTCAACACAACCCTGCCACCCTAACCAGCCCTGCAGAGCCAGTGTGTACAGTACGCTAAACACAGCAGACATGTAGACTGTGGATCCCCACTTTCATTTTTTGACTGTAGTGTTTGTGGAGTTGGGGACTTAAAATGCATACCATTTTAATATAAATACATAAGCAATGTCTTGCACCACAAAGTGAGACAAGAAGGGTACAGCTTAAGAAAGAGAAACAGCAAGTCTGCCTACTGTGTCGTCAGAAGAGTGTTTCCTCAGTGTTCCAATTCCAACTGGACCAATTCAATCTCATGCGTGTCTATCCTATCGTCAAACCGCAATAGACTGCCCAGTCATTGCCCATTGCACCACAACACATTAAAAATTAGATAAATAGATTGGCTGGCTCTACTACTAATCCAAGCCCACCTGATTTCTACTTTAAGCTTCCTGGTCCGTACACAGACTATCCATAACTGGAATGAGTCCCAAATGGCACCCCATTCCCCATGTAATGCCCTGGTCAAAAGAAGTGTACGATATAGGGGAAAAGGGTGCCATTTGGGATGCACACCTGGGCTCAGTGACACCTATACAGGTAGAATGCATGCAAACAGAGCAGCCTGTGTCTCCTATGGAGGGAGCAGGAGGTGACCGAACCACAAAGCTCCTGTTCCAAATAGTAATCCACCTATAACAGTAGACATTGTCTTGACTCTTCACTGAGGGCAGGAAAATGAAGTGTAACCAGTAGATCATACAGTAGTAGCCAGGAGAACAACAACTTCAGGCTTCAGAGTAAATCAAATTGTCAAAAATCGCTTTTGGTTGCTCTTAAAAACTCAGAACCCAGAAACAAATCTCAAGCTAGCTACTCAGCTTTAATTGTCAGGCCTGTCACAAGAGACTAGGTTGCTCTAAAAATAGTGCCCACATCGCAGATAATTTATTGGTCTTAATACATTCAGGTCCCACTAACAATGGGGGCAGTCTGCATGCTCAGCTTTTATACAAAACCGAGATACTACCAAGCTAGCACATAACGTCTTGAGAACCATACAGTATGTTTCTTAGAGCTTGGTGAGAGTGTGGTTGTGCTATGGTTATTTTGCATACAACCTTCCACAACATTCTGGGAATGGTGCAGGATACCCAGCTAGTATAGAACATTCTGAGAACCATATGTTTCTTAGGTGGGAATTTCAGTACCTCAGTTGAACTTTTCCTCATGGTTCTATTTAAAGTAATGTTCTCAAATTGTTTAGAGAATGTTAAATTTAGGGGCACTGTTGCAGAAATCACATCGCCTTTTCCTGGTTGCTAAAATAGTTTGCTACGAAACAAGCAAGTATAGTGTAGAGAATCATTGTACCATCTAAACCACTGTGAAATATATTTTCCATAAACAAAAATACTATCTTTTCAGTTGGTGTACAAAACTGACAGTGAAAACAAAACTTAAGAACAGAAAGCATAGAAATAGCACACATGGAACAGATCTAACACATCTTAGACTTGCTTTCAATGAGAATGACAGATCTATGTGAATTTGGTCAGGTTGCCCAAAAAGTTACATATTGCAGCTTCAAGAAACAACGTTCTTCTGTTGGAAATGTAAGTACTTATAAAAGTAAATAAAACGTATTCTACAGGTTCTCATAGTTCTATTTTAAGTCACGTTCCCAGAACATTAAGAAAACTTTAGTAAACGTTCAAAGAAAGTTATTTAAAAACATACGTTCCATTCTCAGCATAAACAAAACTATCCTCTATCTTGTTAAGTGTGCTGGTCACACCCACTAATTGGCCACATCTGGTCTTAAATGAGTGCTCGCTTCCTTTAACTTCTTAGGGCTAGGGGGCAGTATTCGGAAGTTTGGATGACTGAGGTGTTTAAAGTAAACTGCCTGTTACTCAGGCCCAGAAGCTAGGATATGCATGGTAGTATTGGATAGAAAACACTAAAGTTTCCAAAACTGTTAAAATAATGTCTGTGAGTACAACAGAACTCATATGGCAGGCGAAAACCCGAGGACAATCCATCCAGAATTTATTTTTTCAGCCCAACAATGATTACTATGGCTGTCAATGGGAATATAAAAGAAATACCTCCCAGATTGCAGTTCCTTGGGCTTCCACTAGATGTCAGTCTTTAGAAAGAGTTTCAGGCTTTTTATTTAATTTAAATGAGCTAGAATTTGTTGTTTTTGTAAATGGCTCCCATTTTGGCTGTAGTGTTTGTAGCGCGTTCCGGTGAGTGCATGTACTTCGTTGTTTATCTCCGGTAATGACAGTACTATTCTGTCTTAAATTGTATTGTTTATTCACATATTAGGGTACCTGAGGTTTGATTAGAAACGTTGTTTGACTTGTTTTGAAGAAGTTTATTGGTAACTTACGGGATTCATTTGTATGCATTTTGAACGAGGGAAACCGGTGGATTACTGAGTCAAGCGCGCCAAATAACTTTTTGGGGATATAAAAGGACTTTATCGAACAAAATGACCATTTGTTATGTAACTGGGACCCTTGTGATTGCAACCAGATGAAGATCTTCAAAGGTAAGTGATTTATTTTTTTAATCGCTATTTCTGCCTCTGCTTGGTTGGAAAGTATGTATGTAATGCTTTTGTATGCGGGGCACTGTCCTCAGATAATCACATGGTGTGCTTTCGCCGTAAAGCCTTTTTGAAATTTGACAAAGCGGCTGGATTAACAAGAAGTTAAGCTTTTAACTGATGTAGGACACTTGTATTTTCATGAATGTTTAATATTACGATGTGTCATTTGAATTTTGCGCTCTGCAATTTCACAGGATGTTGGCCAGATGGGACGCTAGCGTCCCAATGATCCGCAAGAAGTTAAAATGGAGGTTTGTTTAAATAGACTAAAGTGAACAGCTTTGTATGAGTAAAAAAAATGCATGCTAGCTGCACTAATTCCATGGCTAGAGAACAGAAGATCATAGGGTCAAATCTCACTGACAACGTGCCACAATACATTTTTTTTTTTTTTTTTTGCATTTGAATGATTAATGCCTAAGAAAATGAATTCACGTGTCTGATCTGTGCTTGGAGTTCAACACAGTTAAGCTAGCAGTGTTATTCTTATTGAAACATGTTCTTAGAATGTTATTTAATTACCTTCAAATAACCTAGAATTTCCATTCTCAGAACATTAATAAAACCTTCCAGGAAAACTTCTAGGGAACCATAGAACAGTCACAGAACCTCCCTACAACCTTAAAAAGAAAATATATACATTCCCAGAACATGTGAACTGTTCACTTCCATTCTCAGAACAACCAAAATGTGCTAGCTGAATCTGTTCTGGCAGCTCGTGGTGACCCAACACCCTTTATGTTGGCGTTTCCTTTATTTTGGTCTGTGCTCGTGCTAAAACTTAATCCACAGTTGTTTTTTTTATAAACTATACATTTTCTGTGGCTAAATTATGCTCTCTGGTGGATTTCAAACATTGAGAGTGGGGCTCCTGTGGTTGGATAAAACATTTTTATTTTTTATTATACAAATACATTTTTAAAAAGCATCTTGGACCCTCTACGGGCTTGGGCTATTTAATTATGCAGTTTATTTGTATTAATCCCCCCCCCCCCCCCCCCCCCCCCCCCCCCAGTTACCCATGTGGGCCTCATAGTGCGTCTCCTCCCACCATCTGATGACTAGTAGAGTGGCAGCAGCAGTCTACACTCATTGAGTGCGGGCTCGAGTCCTGTGGTTGGCAGTAAAAAGATATACACCACACACACATATCTTTTAATATTATTTTTGTAAAACAACTTAATATTATTTTGCTTCCTCTTGGCCCCCCCACAGGCTTGGGCCCAGGGACTTCAGCCCCGGTAAGCCCCTGCATTAAGCCAGCCCTGCAGGTACAGTGCATTTTAGTAATTTAGCAGAGGCGCTTATACAGAGCGACTTACGGGAGAAATTATGGTTAAGTGCCCTGCTCAAGGGCACATTGTCAAGATTTTTACGTAGTCGGCTCGGGATTTGAACCAGCAACCTTCGGTTACCATCCAAACGCTCTTAACCGCTAGGTTAACTGCCGCCCCGAGTCCAGCCATAGTACTAGTACAGTATTAGAATCTCCTCAAGTCACCCCCAACCCTGCTGCCCCCACCAGCCCGCAGAAATACTACTGTATAGGCCTAGTGGTGCCCCAACCCACCAGACCTGCAGAGCTAGTACTGTTTTGGCCTAGTGGTGCATAAGACAATGTCAAAAGGTCACATCTTATAGGAGACAGCAGTTCCCTTTCAATCAATTACGCAGGACTTAAGATGTCCTTATAATTTTGCCAAGGAACAGGCGACATCACAACCACCCAGTGTCTTATCCAGATCATGCGTTTTCCCTGATCACAATTGGCCGGTACAAGGGTGCATACATTATCCATATTATAGACGAGGGTTCAATATCTCCTCTCTCTCCATGCATCACACCAGATAAAACATATGTTCTTGCATTGTAGACAGATTAAATTAATCATGCAAGTGGCCGAATGGAGACGAGTCATCATTAAAGTCATGGATAGTGTCACACACATTGTACAAAATTATGCACCACTTAAATTGGATGGATGAGGAGCACCAGTGTTGGTTGGAGACATGGGTGGGTTTGGGGTAGTGGGGTTGGAGGCTCACTTCTTTAGGTTTCCTTCTCATTTTATTGAACTGAATATTAAATGATATGTTGTGCTTGTAACCCCGCCACCAAACAAGAAAAATGACAAAATAAAAAAATATGGTCACCACAAAAATGAAAAGAAAAGATCCAAAACGAGTTTTGGCCTTGAGATAATACACACAAAACACAGTTGAAGTAAATGACCAAACCAACCAACTTGAGGGCGTTAGGTAAATAAGCAAAATTGCAACATGAATTGTCGCTCAGCTGGTCATCCTCTGAATACCGAAAATGTCGGGTAGTTGTGTGACATTGAGACGAGGGAAGACATGGGTGAAGATAGAAACGAGAAAAGTAAAATTAGTCTAGTTAATACATTTCCATTGTTAATTAAAGTGACACAGTATCCACATCGAATAGTAACACAAGATGGAATGTCCTCTCAATAATTCCAAGTAGGCCCCATCACCTTGAATCACCTTGGACTATGATGCATTTTTAACCCTTTGATTGTGTCATTTTACATCGGAAATTAAACTAAGTCTCTACAGCATGTACATATGGTGTAATTCAATCCTAATACTTATAGATCATGTTACTGCGATGGAGAGTTCCAGTCTCTTTCCAGGCATAGGCGGCTGAGTCTCTGCAGTGTGATCAACTAGCCTACTGTACTATTAGGATTCGAACCTTTAGAATAACATGTTCTAATAATGTATTATGCATATTCCCACCACCGTCTTTCAACGACCTATTTGGATTCTCATATTAATTTAAGATGTGCGAACCCATCTTTGCTTGGAACAGTCGGTAGGCTGTTATTTTGAATAAGGCAGTAGGTTCCTAGCAAGGACAGTGAAATATGAGCAAAAACTGGTCGCATGTTCACCGTATGCTATTACTCACAACACAGACATGGAGAGCCATGAACAACGAGTGGCGATGGGCAATGATATAGAGTCGGTGACACCGTACCATTGTAGCACACATTGCTGCAAAGTCAAATCAAACAGGTGCTATGCGCCAAGATTAAATTAAGACTCGGTGCGTGTTCCATACTGCCCAATAGAAGTTCGATCGTGCCATATGAGATCCATCACAATTTCGATTAAAACCTCTGGCCACAATGGCCAATTACCGTGATCATAAATATCAGAATTGCATACTTACACCAACTCCCCCCTGTGCGTCCACAAAATTCCCCCTTGTCCGAATCCCATACAAACTTCTTCCATCCACCATCGTCTTTATTCGAAGACATTTTCGACTGTGTGGTGCTCTTTCTTTATTCAGTTCCCTTCGCTTCTGTCTGCCGGTCCCTCTCCGGAGTACCAAATTCCAAAAACAGACGGACTTGTACACGGCTTGTTCCTGCGTACACACTGCACACAGATATATCCCAGTTGCAGTCGACTCCGCCCGAAAACTATTTTAACAAGTCACCCACTAGGAGGGAGGGCCAGCTCTCGCGAATCACAAACGCGCGCCCTCTCTGCGTAATGCTATCGTTTGTGGAGAGTCGGCAGCAGGGTTTTGCTCCACCCCTGGACGTAGTATACGTCAGAATGTCCTTTACGATGCGACCCTGCGATTTCAACAGAAGATAACTCAAATTAATAAAGATTCAGAGGCATAGTACATCTATTCACAGCGCCAGCTATACATTACAAATTGCCACCATTGTCTTCATTATCTGGAGACCTAATTCACTCAAACTGGGATTTACAATGTGGGTAAATTTAAAATGTAAAAAATTACAGAAGTATGATGGCCTACCATAATTACTATTCATACTTATATGGTCATCTGAGGAAGCCAAGATGACTTGGCCATTCCTCATTAACTCACTTGTAATTGGAGAAAAACACATATGATCCATATCTAGCACATTTGGTTCCCTTGGAAGTCGTGGGAACTTATGTTTTTTGTTTAGCTGCAACCTGAGCTTGAAGAGGCGCTGTTGCACCTTCTTCACCACACTATCTGTGTGGATGGACCATTTCAGGTTGTCAGTGATGTACACCCCAAGGAACTTTAAGCTTTTCACCCTCTCCACTGTGGCCATGTCAATGTGGATGGGGGCGTGCTCTCTGCTGTCTCCTAAAGTTCACGATCAGCTCCTTTGTTTTGTTGACGTTGAGGGGGAGGTTATTTTCCTGGCAACACTCCACCAGGGCCCTCACCTCCTCCCTGTAGGCTGTCTCGTTGTTGTTGGTAATCAGGCCTACGACTGTTGTGTTTTCTGCAAACTTGATGATTGAGTTGGAGACGTGCGTGGCCATGCAGTCATGGGTGAACAGGGAGTACAGGAGGGGGCTGAGCATGCACCCTGGTGGGCCCCCGTGTTGAGGATCAGCGTAGCGGAGGTGTTGTTGCCTACCTTCACCACCTGGGACCGCCCCGTCAGGAAGTCCAGGACCTAGTTGCACAGGGCGGGATTCAGACATAGGTCACCAAGCTTAGTGATGAGCTTGGAGTGCAATATGGTGTTAAAGGCTGCAGCTGTATTAGATGAACAGCATTCTTACATAGATATTCCTCTTGTTGAGATGGGATAGGGCAGTGTGCAGTGCGATTGCGTCATCCGTGGATCTATTGGGACGATATGCAAATTGTAGTGGGTAAAGGGTGTTGGGTAAGGTGGAGGTGATATGATCCTTATCTAGCCTCTCAAAGCAGGTCATGATGACAGAAGTGAGTGTCGTGGGGCGACATTAATTTAGTTCAGTTACCTTCACTTTCTTGGTTACGGGAACAATGGTGGACATCTTGAAGCAAGTCAGGACAACAGACTGGTATAGGGAGAGATTGAATATGTCCTTAAACACTCCAGCCAGCTGGTTAGGGTTAGGAGTTAGGTTAAAGGGCTAAGATTAGGGTTAGATAACATGCTAAGTAGTTGCAAAGCTAAAAAGTAATCAGTAATAAGTAGTTGCTAAAATGTTCAACTTGTCCGTGATGAGATGCAAACACACAACCTTTGAGTTGCTAGATGTCTGCGTTAACCATGCTCCTTTCCTTTTTGCCTTAAGTAACCTACTGTCATACCAAACGCAACATATCATACTCATTTGAGTGTTCCGGATTGACTTAGGCCAATGTCATGGTGCTACGGATTTTAGTGAAATATAATATGTTTTGCTCTGAGACCAGGCTGTTCCTTTTCCTGTTCTAGGAACATTCCATTTTAGTTTGCAGGAAGGTTTTGAAAATGTTTTATTATGGTTCCCTAAAACCTTTCCTGGGAGGTTTTATTAATGTTGTTCTCTAAATGTTGTGAATGTTTTGAATAAAATTGTTATTTGGAGGTTTTTGAGTAACTTCATTATAACTTTCACTAAATGTTTGACTAAGGCTTTTAATAAAACGGCCATCTTAGGTTAACTGTTTTGAACAACAAGCACAGATAGGACACATGGAAATCATTTGCTTAGTCATTAATCATGCAAACACATCTATTTTTTATGGTGACAGAGCATCAGTGAGTTTGAAACCTATGATCTTCTGTTTTCTATCCATGGAATTAGTCCAGTGTGCCACCAGGATGGCACTTGCCTGCTGTTTATTTATTTAACTCATACAAAGCTGTTCATTTTAGTTTATTCAAACAGACCCCATTCCAAAGGAAATAAGCACTCATTAAGATCAGGTGAGGACAATTACTGAGCGCGGCCGACACACCTTAACATACCTAACAAGAGAGGATAGAGAGAGTTTTGTTGTTGCTGAGAACAGAATGTATATGTTTTAAAAAAACATTCTTATAACATTCTTTGAACCTTATTAAAGTTTTCAGAAATTCCCACAGAAGAACGTTGTTTCTTAACGTTCTATGAACATTCTAACAACATTACTTAATATAGAACCATGAGGAAACCTGTAGGAAACATTATACTGAAATTCCCACAGAAACCGTTGTTTCTTAATGTTCTCGGAACAATTTGAGAAGATGACTTTAAGTAGAACCATGAATACACTTGTAGGAAGTTACACTGAAGTACTGAATTCCTACAGAAGACCATTGTTTCTTAACCTTCTCTGAACTATTTGAGAACATTCCCAATGTCAAACCAATTAGAAACGATTCCTAGAACATTCCCAATGTCAAACCAATTAGAAACAATTCGTAGAACATTACCAATGTGAAACCAATTAGAAACCATTCCTAGAACATTACCAATGTCAAACCAATTAGAAACCATTCCTAGAACATTCCCAATGTCAAACCAATTGGAAACCATTCCTAGAACCTTACCAATGTCAAACCAATTGGAAACCATTCCTAGAACATTCCCAATGTCAAACCACTTGGAACCATTCCTAGAACATTACCAATGTCAAACCACTTGGAACCATTCCTAGAACATTACCAAAATTGTAACCATGTTAGAACTTTTGGGAAACATTCTGTTAAAGTAATGATATGCCAAGAAAACAACTTTTTTTCTGTCAACTTACTTAAATGTGCTGAGGATGTTCCAAAGCCAAGCAACTATTCTGCACCATTCCCAGAAAGTTGTGGGAAGGTTGTATGCAAAATAACCATAGGACAATCACGCTCTCACCAAGCTCTAAGAAACATATGGTTCTCAGAACATTATGTGCTAGCTGGGATGTGACCCATACAAAAAATGATTCAAAAGCAATAATAATTTAATCAAATTTAGCTGAAATGTTCAATGGGATTGTGCTGCTTTACTAATAGGTCACTGGCTGTTGTGCAGTGTGAAGTCAGTGTAAAGCACTGCACACAAAGCTCTATGTTATTCAATGTTACACAGGACCCTCCGTATACGCTGCCAGTAGCCATAATCCTCTATGTGTGAATGTAACTGGACCTGCAAGTGGGTGTCAAAAGGACAATTGACTGCTTTACCTAGACAAACACTATCCAGTATTCCCACTATAGGATGCATATGTTTATATCATGACTGCTGGGCAGCCACCCTATGGCTTTGAGAAACAGTAGGGTGACAATAATAGAGAGCGAGGGGAAGGTTAAATCTAGAGGTTAGACAAAACAATGATAACACTTCCTATGGACCACCACTAGCCTATAGACCACCACTAGCCTATGGACCACCACTAGCCTATTGACCACCACTAGCCTATGGACCACCACTAGCCTATTGACCACCACTAGCCTATAGACCACCACTAGCCTATGGACCACCACTAGCCTATTGACCACCACTAGCCTATAGACCACCACTAGCCTATTGACCACCACTAGCGTATTGACCACCTCTAGCCTATGGACCGCCACTAGCCTATTGACCACCACTAGCCTATTGACCACCACTAGCCTATTGACCACCACTAGCCTATGGACCACCACTAGCCTATTGACCACCACTGGCCTATGGACCACCACTAGCCTATTGACCACCACTGGCCTATGCCATTTAAATGACATATCCTCCATAACTTTATCACTGAATAAACCGTTCCATTTGAATGTCATCAAACTGGACACCAGTAGGCCTACTGTATTGAAGCACATCAGGTATAATCTGTCAGATATCCACTCTGGTTTTAGACATGGAGGATATCCTCCCTCCTGTGTTGTTGTGTACATGTACGTGCTGAGGACCACACCCTGGTAGCTTTGCTGTTCCTCTCCCAGGGATAATAAGCTCTGGTTGCACACCGCTGCCAAGAGCACATACAACCGAGCTAGCTCTCCCTAGGCTGGATGCCAACACCCCTAACACCCTTCTGAAGGGGGCTCAAGGGTAAAACCTCCCTTCTGCGCCAGAGGCAACGTAATAAGGCAATGCCTCAATTTCATGTTTTGCAAATGGGGTTGGATTTATTTATATGCTTGTATACTGCTGGACCAGTGTGCGTGTGTGTGTGTGTGGGGGGGGGGGGGGGGGGGGGGGGGGGAATACATGTGTGTGTGCACATAAACATGTTTGTGTGTGTGTGTGCATGTGTGTGCGTACGTGCATGTGTTTGCACATAAACATGTTTATGTGCGTGTGTACCCACATGAAAGAAATACTACAGTAAACTATGGTATAAATACTATAGTATTTACTAAAGTGTTTTAGCAGACATTACTGTAGTATTCACTGACGTATTTTAGTTTTATAATCTTTGACATAGAAGTGGGGGCTTCGGGAAATCAACTGAAGAAATACTAAAAGAGCTAATTCTCCATAACCTGTAGGTAGGTAGGTAGGACTGTTGTCTGAACAGATAGTTCAGAGCTTCAGCTTTTTTTAATAAACTGTAGGGGACACAATATTTGGTCTATACTTGGCATGTAGGTTTCTCACTTATGACTGGCACAAATTGGGACATGGGGGTGGGGAATGGGCAGGGTATATGCAAATTAAATACTGTAGTATTTACTATAGTTTAAAAAAAAAAGTGTTTTTGATGACATTACTGTAGTATTTACTAGTGTTTTTTAGCATTTTTTTGCGGATAATAACGTAGTGTTTACTGTAGTATTCTACAGTATACTACAACAGTACTACACATGATCAAGAGATACCACTGTATGTAGTACAGTATTCTACAGTATACTACATTTTACTATACTATACTTTACTTTTCTATATTAAGTACTATAGTATTCAATAGTAAACTGTAGTATTTTTTCATGTGGGTATGTGTGTGTGGATGTGTTTGCACATGTGAGAGTGTTTGTTTGTGTGTTCCATTAATCACTGGCTCTCAGGCAGCCATGGACTCATGCTCCATTAACGATAATTCCCCTGCTCTGCCACAGTAAATTACCTCAGATAGTCATGACTGGAAAATAAAGGAGTGTATTGTGCCCCAAAAGCACAACACAAGATTAATTTTGAGCTTTTTCAATAGCCATAGTGTGTGCATATTAACTACAGACCAATAGTCAGCTGGCCATACTGTCTGATTAGGAGATTAGTTCATAATATTATTTAATGTATTTCATAATAGATCCTACACAGAGAAACAATACAGGGATTGTTCTCAAATTAACTTCAAATCCAGTTGTATAGCACCTTGGCAGTTGATTTGTGACTGTGTATTGCAACGACCCCTTTCAGGGTAGTTTATAAAATCTGTCATTTTGTCATTTAGGGTACTAGCCCTTTAAAACCATATCTAAGCTGATTTGAAGTGGTTATATAAACAGAACAAGGTGATTGAGGCTTCTGATACATATCTTATCAGGATACAGAGAGAGCCCCTCTGTGGTGTGTGTGTGCAGTGTGTCAGTGTACCTGCCTCCTGTCGCTGAAGCAGTGGCCTCAGATTATAGTAATAGATGTCAGACAGTGGCAGCTGTCAGCTACACAACACCGTTTCGCTCTCCCTCTCTCCCCTGGACCATTCTCTCCCCTGCTCCATTCTGCTCCTCCACACTGCAGAGAGAGACAGAGACTCACACCCTGTCCTCAATAAAGTACCACGGCATGAGTCATAATACCCATAAAACCGAGCAGTCAAACAGGGAAATGGTTCCAATCGTTTTTCCACCATTCATTTAGAAACACTTAAAATAAGGGCTACGTTTTGTGTAGGCTTACCCTGGGGTGACATTTTGATAACTGTGTAAATCTCTCTCGGACAAGTTGACTTTTATCAATATATTCGGCTGTATTTACCCCCAACAAATAAAATGCTAATTGTCTGCTAATGTGGCTATCATAAAGAACTACAAATGCCATGATGACCTGAACTAGACTGCCGAATCAAGGCAAAGGTAAACATCTCTGGATTAACTTTTTAATGTTATTTAAATGTAGTAATTCATAAATTGGCTACACTTCTTTAAATGTACCTGTTGGCAAAGGTGCCAGCTAGAGATGACGTGCAGGAGCTTGCAGGGATTTGTAGTCTTGCATGATGTCTACTTTGACGCTAATTAGCATTTTTTGACTCTGAGAGTAAATAGAGACAAATATACTGCTAAAGTCACCTGTCCGAGAGAGATTTACATTGTTATCAGAACGTCAAGCCAGGGTAAGCCTACACGAAAAACAGCCCTTATTTTAAATGTTTCTGAAATCCCCTATGGGAAAAGGAATAGTGGAAAAACAATTGGAGCCATTTCCCTGTCTGACCGCTAGGTTTTATGGGTATTATTACACCTCCACAGTGATCTATGGACTATTTACTAATTGTGGACCATTCAATAATGTAGCAATTTTAGGAGAAATCCTATCCACTCTCTAAAACCCTATTCGAACCAGATTAGTTTAACTGGGGGAAGTCGGGTAATATAATTATGTGCACGAGCACAAAACACCACATTCGTAATTTTAGTCCCGTTCAAATCTGCCATGTCAATTATTTTCACATGGTGGAAGTAATAATTCCAGCCAGAATAATTTTGTTTTTGTCAAACTCTAAGGTCCTCTGATAATACTTATCCTGTGCAGTAATTGATAACTCGCCAAATATGTCCATTTAATGTCTGCATACAGTTCATGGTTCTTATGTAGACTTTCTCTGAACTGAAAGCCAATATTTCAGGCTATCCATAGACAAGTTGAACTATCTTCACAGCTAGAACAGTCGCCAGGCTTCTGTCATAAGAGTTTGGTATTTATTTTTTATTGTGGAAAAATACATGATGGGGTAATAATTACATAACCAACGTTCTATAGTAATAGAAGTCGAGACAGTAGTTTAGGAAACTCTCCAATTACAGGAAGAGGGAGGTTAAAACAGTTTATTTAATGGAGGGGGTTCTATCGTTGTGGAACCGGGCTTCCTCCAGACCATGAGCCAGGTGCCCCGATTTGGCTGACGGCCAAGTCGTAGGTAGGTTAAGCACATGGAGTAATGAGTAGGATTCTGTGTTTTCACATGCTAAAGTGATTTCTTTTGATAAACACTTTATCTGCATTCAAATGAAAACTAGTTTGAAAATTCAAACATACAGTACCAGTCAAAAATTTGGACACACCTACTCATTCCAGGGATTTTATTTATTTATTCTATTTTCTACATTGTAGAATAATAGTGAAGACATCAAAACTAAGAAATAACACATATGGAATCCTGTAGTAACCAAAAAAGTGTGAAACAAATCTAAATATATTATTTATTTGAGATTCTTCAAATTAGCCACCCTGTGCCTTGATGACAGCTTTGCACACTCTTGGCATTCTCTCAACCAGCTTCATGAGGTAGTCACCTGGAATGCATGTCAATTAACAGGTGTGCCTTGTTAAAAAGTTAATTTGTTGAATTTCTTTCCTTCTTAATGCATTTGAGCCAATCAGTTGTGTTGTGACAAGGTAGGGGTGGTATACAAAACATAGCCCTATTTTGTAAAAGACCAAATCCATATTATGGCAAGAACAGCTCAAATAAGCAAGACAAAAAGGTCAGTCAATATGGAACATTTCAAGAAGTTTTAAAGTTTCTTCAAGTGCAGCCGCAAAAACCATCAAGCACTATGATGAAACTGACTCTCATGAGGACCACACAGGAAAGGAAGACTCAGAGTTACCTCTGTTGCAGAGGATACGTTCATTAGAGTTAACTGCACCTTAGATTTTTATTTATTTTATTTCACCTTTATTTAACCAGGTAGGCCAGTTGAGAACAAGTTCTCATTTACAACTGCAACCTGGCCAAGATAAAGCAAAGCAGTGTGATACAAACAACACAGAGTTACACATGGGATAAACAAACGTAGAGTCAATAACACAATAGAAAGAATCTATATACAGTGTGTGCGGATGTAGTAAGATTAGGGAGGTAAGGCAATAAATAGGCCAGATTGCAGCACAAATTAATGCTTCACAGAGTTCAAGTAACAGACATATCTCAACATCAACTGTTCAGAGGAGACTGCGTAAAATCAGGCTTTCATGGTCAAATTGCTGCAAAGAAACTACTACTAAAGGACACAATAAGAAGAGACTTGCTTGGGCCAAGAAACATGAGCAATGGACATTAGACCGGTGGAAATCTGTCCTTTGGTCTGAGTCCAAATTTGAGATTTTTGGGTCCAACCGACGTGTCTTTGTGAGACACAGAGTAGATGAACGGTTGATCTCCACATGTGTGGTTCCCACCCTGAAGCATGGAGGAGGAGGTGTGATGGTGTGGGGATGCTTTTCTGGTGACACTGTTGTGATTTATTTAGAATTCAAGGCACACTTAACCAGCATGACTACCACAGCATTCTGTAGCGATACGCCATCCCATCTGGTTTGAGCTTAGTGGGACTATCATTTGTTTCTCAACAGGACAATGACCCAACACACCTCCAGGCTGTGTAAGGGCTATTTGACCAAGAAGGAGAGTGATGGAGTGCTGCATCAGATGACCTGGCCTCCACAATCACTCAACGTCAACCCACTTGAGATGGTTTGGGATGAGTTGGACCGCAGAGTGAAGGAAAAGCAGCCAACAAGTGCTTAGCATATATGGGAACTCCTTCAAGACTGTTGGAAAAGCATTCCAGGTGAAGCTGGTTGAGAGAATGCCAAGAGTGTGCAAAGCTGTCATCAAGGCAAAGGGTGGCTACTTTGAAGAATCTCAAATATTAAATATATTTAGATTTGT